>NW_028155394.1:0-16916 GCF_963514095.1 Eutrigla gurnardus | reverse complement strand
AAATGAAACGAATATCTGAGGTAACGTGTAGCGCTCAAAAATGTGATGTTTGTTTGCTCAGTGAAAAGGATTAGCTGATGTAAAATGTGTGTTGCGTACGCTAGCATAAGACAGCGTATTGCCTATGTTTAATAAGCGCACTGTTTATTACGAAATGCTGTAAAGGGAAACTAAGGTTCTGTATTGTTTGTATTTGCAGTTTTCACTCTTGGTATATCATACGAAAGGAAATAAAGGGAGCAAGACGCTCGGATCCTGGCTCAAGTGTAGCAGTGTTATACCTGAGTTTGGCTTGCTGTTAAACTGCAATAACGTACCAGAAGTGCCTAACGTGCAGGGAGAACAGTACACAAATGTCTTATTCATAAGCTACACAATAAAGGAAGAAAATGGCAAAGAAATACGAGGTTCCTTATCATGTTAAATAGTGGGTGGAAAATGCCCCAGGCTTACAGAAATGGTTCAACCCTACTGCTCAGTAGCCAATGGGAACTTATGACTCTCACCCATTCAAACTGGACAAGTGGCCAAAGGGTTCACAATCACATGAAATGAACGCATCGTTGACGCATCGTTAACACGTTAACAACACGTAAACAACATGTAGACAACACATAGACAACACGTGAACGATGCGTGAAAAATTTGACGCGTTGACAATGTGTTGTCTATGCGTTTTCTACGTGTTGTCTACGTGTTAGAATTCACGTATATTTGAACTGGATGGACTTCCATACACACGCGCTGCACCCGCAGGTTGCTGCAGGAGAGAGTGAGACACGCCACGTGGGAACGTGGAGGGGTGATTGTGCTTCACAACCCGGAGACATTTTAATTTGTGGTATTTTACCCTGTTTTAGAGACTTGGACTTTTACTTAAGTTTTACTTGTGTTTTAAATAAATTATTTAAAAGCCCCAGGTTGTGACATTTTTTTTTTAACGGTGGAAATTTTAATTGCTGGTAAGAACTTCACACTGTGACATATTTTCATAAATAAGCATATAATAAAAATATAAATATTTGGAATATGTTAGTTTGATGCACATCCAAAGGACTGTTGAGTTTTGAACACTAATGTTAGAAAATCGCTATTTGACGATGTTCATGAATATCTGCCGACTGCTTCGAGAGAGTCTGCCTCAAATATACATCTGATCTAGGTAGTTCAGGATGTGTGTTCCGGTGTTCACATGAACAATAATATCCCGGGCTTATCCAGATTTCAATCATAGCCAGTGGCGTGTCTAGAATTTTTTTCTTGGGGGGGCAAGCTAGGGGCACAGACTGTGGAAGGGTGGCACACTGAAATTACATTTTTTTTAAATGCCCCACAGTCTTAGATCATATTAAACAGTAGGCTGAGGTATACGTTACACTGGTATCTAAGCTTACCTCTTTGTTAACTTACAGAGACAGAAACCACCAGTTGTGTGTAGTTATGAACGACTTTATTGCAACTCTAACAACATGTTAGAAAACTATAGATTAGCCTTTGGTCTTGATCTTAGACACAAACAAAAATAATACAAATACGCTTAAACAAATCAGTCTCACTATACACCAAAGCACTAGTCTGCCTGTACATGTGCCATTAATGTGAGAATAACATCAGCTTTGACTAGGAGACTCCTAGGAGGCTCGCATCTTCGTGATCCAACTGATCACTAAGGGAGGTGTCTGATCACACAAAGAAATATTCAATCATTGCATCAATAAGTTATTGAAACACACTTTTTATTTAATTGCTTAGGGTTATCCATTATGACTTAAATATTTAGCCTACCTGCAGAATGCTGAATTGCAGATGATGGGCCCTCAACCTCATCATTATGCAAAGTTCCTGGGAAATGTTGTATCAGTTACTCAAAATGTCAATACAAGTATAACATCAACTGAACTTTTAATACTTATTCAAATGTGATCAATTTTAAAGACATCCTGCTGCCTTTCTTTTTGTGTGAATATAATATGAGACATTGTGGACATATCCTGTTCAGTTCATTTAAACTTCTTATGCTATAGGCTACTAGTCTATTCCTTCCTATTTGATTGATAGACAGATAGATAGATTCAACTTAGCTCATAAAAACAACAACCATACGTCCTCTCATCAACAATAAAGAGTATTAAAATAGACGTAAAGTAATAAAACAGAATTGAAATAATAATTCTGATTAAATTAAAATTGCCCGTTCCACAGTCCAGCCTAATTGTGGCAGAGGTGGTATGTGAGTCTGAGTGTGACTGATTCAAAAAGGTCTCAATATGTTGAGTCTTTTTCATCCTGCTGTTTTTCTCTCTCCCTATCACTGTCTGCCCCTGAAGAAATCATGCATATTGTTTGGTTAGAAATAATATTGTTAAGTCAGAAAATCACTTTCCTTAAACTGAAACACACAGGATAGGTATCATGCAATTATATCATCTTCTAATGATATGTTACAGCACCCCAAGCTGTCTTGTTTGCACATGTGTATGAAATAAATCTTTTTGAAGACTAAAAACAAGCTAACGCTAAATGGCTATCCTTCACTCTAGAAAAGCCTTCACACTTGTATTTTATGCAGCAGCTTGTAACTTTTGTTTGAAAGGCGACAGACGCACAGACACACATACACAGTATGTGCACACAGTGTGTCTTTATAGTCCATTAGTCCAGATTGGGGTTGCTTTGACGTTTGTGTTTTTCCACCTTTGCCGGCGCAGGCTAATGTTTCCCATAGACTTCAATTCATTATGCTAAGCTAGCGCACTGTGCTAACGACTTATACAACTTACTTATCAACTCAATTTAAAGATTTGTAAATCATTTAAGACTACAGATTGTGAGCGACTGTTAACTTACCCTTGTTTTCTCCTTTTTGGATGAAATTGTGCAAGTCTGCATGAGAGTTGAAGTGCGAGAGAGTAGTGCATCCCGTATATTTTTTAAATGTGGAGCTGGACAAACTTGATTGGCAGCTCTGGTGGGGGGGCAGGCAGGGTGGCTAATCATATTCCAGGGGTAGCCGGTGCCACCCCCAGCCCCTATAATGAAAATAATAATTGAACAAGGTGAGAAATGATAAACGGCTGTTTCTTGAGATGAAAGCATTTTATTTGATGATTAGATGTGAAAAGCATCTAATGTTTAGAAGGCGTTTCCATGTCAAAAGCCAGTGAATTCACACTAACATGAAATATTATGCACTTCAGATGATGATAACAGTGGACACATGCAGATACCACTTAACTGTAATAGTGGATAAAACAATGCTTTCACGCTATAAAAGCAATTATTTTGATGTTTAGGGGGTGTCTCATATCAAAAGCAACTGTATTCACTCTAAAATTAAATTTGAATTATTTCTTTATAACTTCTGTTTGTCAATAGAAAAGCACCTGAGTTGATGTTTAGAATCTGTTTCATGTCGACTGTATTCACACATTTACATGAAAGATTATCCACTTTACAACGTTTTCAATATGTTGATAGCAGTGTGTTATGTTGGTAGCAGTGTGTTCACTGTTGATAGCAGTGTGTTCACTGCTATCAACAGGGCACGTTTCCTGGAGTTACTCTGAAAATTGTTTTAAAAAACCTTCCTAGTACCTTGAACGTTCTCTGAAGCTTCTCTAAATGTTACCGGTTTGCTGGGTGGGGCTGTTTTTATTCTTCTCTATTACAGTTTTTCTCAATTGTTTACACACAAATACTGGTACTTGAGACACAATGACCACAACATGTAACTCATGCACCAACCCCCTGAACTAACTCTGCTAAACTGCAAGCACAATTCCTGCTTTACACCCAAATTGCAGTTTTAAAACACACTTTTTTCAAAACACTACACACAATTCTCTGCATTTGGCACAATTTTCATGAAGAAAATCTCTTGTTTTCATAAGGAACACACTGCCATTCAAAATTCTAAAGTTAATTTCCCTACTATGCACACTGACTCATCACATGGGAAAACACCTGCAACACAGTTTTACAATTTGCAATCAGAGCATTAGCATAAAAGTGCAACAGGTGAGCTCTTCTGTTTTGGAGCAATGGATGCCAACATTGGCAACAGAGGCAGAGCCAGAGGAGTGAGAGTACGAGGAGGAGCCTAGCATGGATTTGCCATGCTAGGCGATATTTCCCCCGCTGCTCAGCCATCGCTTGCATTGCCTGTGATGTGGATGAGGTGCTGTGGCCACACCGAAACAGAAGAGAGGATGCGGGATAGTTGTTGTTTTTTTTGTTGTTTTTTTTGTAACTGTATACAGTCATTTCTTCTGGTTTTGTATGTAGACCACTGTATATGCAACTTTGTGTTGGTTTGGATGAACACTGTGTACATTACAGTATTCTTGTGGGAAAAATAAAATATATAAAAACAATATTCTAAAATATTTTACAACACATTTATGTATGTACTGTCTGTAGTGAGTGTAACACTGCACAAAAAAAGGCCTAAGTCATTATGGCAAATGGAGAAGAATTGTTCATCGTGTTTTACATTGAGCACATCAGTGTTCAACTGGTTCTTATAAATGTCTATTCATATGATGGTTTGTGTGTGTCATTTGACAACAAAATACCATTTTGAGAAAAAATAACATTGTTTTGAATGTAAAGTTTCATTTTGCAGGAGAATTGAGGGGTTTTGCCCATTGTGTGTGTGTTTTTTTGATTTGTGTGTAGAGTTCTGAGAGTATGAGGCATGCGTTCAGAAAATGTGTGTAAACGATCGAGAAAAACTGTAAATATGAGTAATAGGCTGCTCTAGCATTAAAGAGGGCCTTCCTGTATGTTTGACTATCTGAAAATCTTTAAATATGCTTAATGTTCAGCTTTTGTTAAGTTCCCACAGTTTTTGTTTTAGTTTGCGAGTTTGAGAAACGATGGAGCTAACTTCCTTTGTTTTATTGTTTTCTTTTTTAGGGGAGCAACAGAGTCGAGAGTCGTTCTCAGTCAGCTTCCAGATTCATCATTAAAGAAAATCAATTTGGGAGGGACCAACAATAACATAGAAGTCCTCCGTTTCATTAAGACATCAGGATCACTTCCTTGAACATTGATTTGTCTGTGTCAGTTATCATCTAATTGTAGTTGAACAGTAGAGATCAGATGGAAGAGTCAGGGTTTGATCCCCCATTTCTTACCGTATTGCATTAATATAAAACCCTGGTTGAGACATTCAATCCTCAGCTGCGACAGTTGTTCTGTCAAAAGATGTCCAACAGCCCAGAATGCATTTGGTTATCAAGTGACTTTACATTTCCTCATGAGACGTGTTCAGCAGGAGCTGAATTTGGCGCCGTTGATTTTGGCTCAGTCATCAGTGATGCACGGGTCCTTTCACGAGTGACCCGAAGTCACCCGATGGCGTCATTCAACCAGACTGGAACCGCGGAAATGAATGACAATGATACCCGACTCTCTTTCCCGCTACAACTCCATGTCCATGTTCCACATCTTCTCACAATGAGTCTTTCAATCAATGATGTTTTAGAAAAAAATTACTTACATAACTATGTGAACCCTTAAAGGAGAAATCCGGTCATTTTTTACCCTATTTTCGTTGTCCCCAGGGTCATCCCGACTTAGAAGCAAAAAAACAGACAAAAATGACTTGAACTAGCCTAAGATGTGTTTACTCAGCTCAAATCACCCCGTAGCCACAGTCACCGCAGAAACGAAAAGACTATTTGAGCTAAACGAGCGCTGGCGTGTCTCGTACGGACCCAACCTGTGTTGCATAGGTCTTGGAATTATTTTCTGAGGCCCAGAAAAGCAGATAAAACTTGCCTCTATGGGTTAGCATTGGAGCGAGTCTGGAAGGCTGGCAGGCAGGAACACATCTCAGGCTAGGCAACGTCAATTTTTGTCTGGTTTTTTGCTTCTAATAATTCGGGATGACCCTGGGGACGACAATGGGGTCTAAAATGATTTTTCCTTTAGTCATATTTGACTTACTATTATTCATATTTGTGTGTAACTTCACTGTAGTGGATAATAAAAGGTAAAACTGTCAGGTTTAATGGTGTTGTCGTGGGGTAAAATGGTTTGGACCCAAAAGCAGGCTGAGAGAAAAAGTAAAGGCAAAAATATTTATTTTAACTAAAAAGACAATGTAACAAGTGACGGAGGCCACAAGGGTAAAAAACAGCATTAATAATCAAGTAACCACTGGAGGCTGGCCACGGGTCACAGCATTAGGTAGACTCACGCTCCAGGTCAGGGAGATGCACAATGATGTTGACATTTTTCCACATACTCAAATATCAATGAATTAATGAACCAAAGCAGGCGATTTTCTTCATCATTTCAATAGCAACACTCTTTGGTACTCTCTGCAGGAGCACCTGTTAGGACTAAAATAACATGGAAAACAGAAAGCACCATGTAGAAAACATGAGACCAGCTCTTTCTCTACAGCTGTGAGCTGCACAGTTCATACTAGTTAGTCTCATCTCTCTCATATTATTAATGGGAATATGAATAATAGCTGCTCTATTAACCACTGTTGATGCGGTGGAAATCAGTTTATGCTTTCCTGGTGAGAAATATGAATACCACTCCTAACAGAGCTTTGAGTAAATTATTAAATAAAGAGTTCAAAACAGGCTAGCAGTCGCTACAGACAGACTGTAAACAGACAAGTCTAATAAGTCAAAGCCCTCGCCAAGCGGACCAACATACAGCTTCAGATCAAACTATCTGGCCAGATAGGGGCAGACTCGGCAGAGTCTGACAATTCTTCAGTCTTGAGAAGGGCTTTCTATACAGATGTTAGTGATGTGTCATCAGAGAAACATTGTTCCGTTGTTTGTGTAGACGGAGAACTTTGTCCAGGATGTGGTGTTTGAACCACTCATCGGTGTCTATAGATCCATATTGACTTGCCAGCTGTTCGTGGTTACTTGGGTCACAAGATGCATTCTACAACTCATGTAACACATGACATGACATAAATACAGAATACAGGTAACCTCATGACACACATGGAATATTATAAGTCCTAGCTACGCAACCTACTAATGAACCTATAATAAACCACTAAATGAAAAATTCCCATCACAGTTGATAGGTTTACTAACTGCCATTCCATCAGCTGAAACATGTAAGCAGCTCCACTCAGACACATTTGAATCTTTGCTCTTTATCTGAATCTACTGCTCTTCATAACAAAATTCCTGTAGATATAGTGCAGCATCTTAAACCGTCCACATGCCCACATCATATTCTGCTTACAGCCTAATGCAATTCCAATGAGGGTTTTTAGCGTTTTGGCAGTGGATTTGCTGACCAACAGTTAAAAAGCCAAAGATTTTTCATTTCAAATGGAATGAGGAAATCCTCATATTTGTAAATATAGATTCAGAGAAAACTATAGTGAAATGAATCCCTGTGTCATTCCCTCTGCCTCCTAGTGGCTTGTCTGCCTGCCTGCTAGGGCTGGGTATTGTTTAGAATCTCACGATTCGATTCAATTTCGATTCGTTGGGTCACGATTCGATTCAATATCGATTCGATTCGATATTGATTGAAATGCTTCGATATCGATTCAGTATCAAGCAGAAATACACAAGTAAGAGTACCAGATCATTTTTTCAAATAATTTATTTAGTTTCATGCCTTATGAACAGCCGTGGTATAACTCATGGCATGATAAAACAGGACACTGCTTAAACACTGAACTACAGTGCATGTAATGGGTTCACACCGGCCGCGGAAGCTATGGTAGTAGACAGTAGTAGTGCAGATATACCGTTGAAATGCACATATTTGTTTATCTACTCTTCACATTTATTACATGAATTGTCTCTTCCTGTTTCCCAGTGCGAGTTGAGATAAACAAAAATGATCGCATTTGTCAATCGCGGTATTTTATTTAAAAAATTGCTTTTATTTTGAAAAATTGACCGGATTATCTCGTGTCTCTTTGTGTGATTTCCTGCCAGAACTGATGTGTTCGCTCGCGGCACGCGCAAAAAATAGAGCAGACGCCGAAACGTTCGCTTCACGGCGCGGCGCTCCGTGTCTGGTGTGAACGACACCATAGCTTAAGAGGGGCGCCGAATGGAAGCGGGCTCCGCTACGCGCCTATTCGCGGCGGCCGGTGTGAACGCTGTGCTCACTCCGGTCGCCATATTGTAATGGTTCAGTCTAGTGCGGCCCCCTTCGGTACAGCGCGAATCACACGAGGGTGTCGGTCACAGCGCCCCCACTGGCCAGGGGCTTGAATCGATTCAGAGCATGGCTGAATCGATATTGAATTGCGGGGAAAAGAATCACAATGCACTGCTGAATCGATATTTTTACCCATCCCTACTGCCTGCCTATGCTTAATTGCAGGATTGTGTGGTGTGTGGGAGCCAGGTACCAGCTCCAATCACCTGCACGGTTCACCCACACCCACAATTCACCCACCGTGGATTCCCCTCGGCCAGACCTCCCCCAGACACCATTGTTTTCAATAAACAAGCCTGTCTCCAGCCCTGTCTGCACCTGAGTCCCCTCCCAGCGCTGACACCCTGCAGATAACCCCTGATGGTAAAATGTTGTAATTATACACACCAACAGTCACAAACGTGTCAAACAGAATTTATGACAAGTGAGAAAACAGTGACAACAGCAAACGGTTTGTGGTAAGGCCTTTATTGGTCCAGGTTCATCAGGAGAGCAGTTCCCCTCCTGACCCAGTGGTCCGGGGTCACACACCCACACTGGAGTATGACACCGAGCACAAAAGATGGCCGACCTGCCTCACCTGAACGCACCTGGTGGTAGTAACACGGACACAGGTACATACCTACACACACACACACACACACACACACACACACACACACACACAGACGGAGATGAAACCACATACAAACATGGAGAAAACAGGAAAGCAGGGGGGAATCATTCAAAATGTAAAATCTCATGAACAAACCAGCAAACAGAAAGGAAGCTGGAGGCGGGATGGGAAACAAAAACAACTCACTCTTGGCTGCCTTCTTGCGGATCTTCACAGGTTTGAAGTGAATGGTGGGCATTGGACAGACCATCTGCATGGGTTCAGCTTCCACCAGACAGCAGCTCCTCTGGTCCCAACCGGCTCCCTCCAGGTACAGACCTCGGACAAATACTCCATCCTGCAGGGGGCGAGCAGGGACACACCAGTCAGATAACAACCATGTTAATACTTACTGAAAGTTAGAACAAGTCGCCACCGCATTATATCTAGATGATTTAATTCCTTCCCTCTTTTTTTCTCTCTTTCTCTTTTGCAGCTTGTTATGTTTTCACTCTTTTTTTCTTTCCCCTCATAAATGTACCACGTTATAAGCTGTTTTCACATTGTGTAACATGTTTTCCAAACATCAACACTTGAACTGTTGAAGTGCTTCATAAATGATAACAATAAATGTAATGTAATAATAAAAATGCAAAAGCAGTTTTAAGGAATGAGGAAAGGCCGAGCAAACGGCTCTGATGCAGATTCATAGCGATGGTGAAGAAGCGTTACCTTGGGCGGGTCAAGCAGGTTGCTGTCATCTACAGTGGACACGATGAACTTCCAGGACAGCATGTCCACTGAGATCTGACAGAACAATATCACTGTTACCTGGACAATTATTACTTCAAACAACAGTATGAGTGACAGTTAGGAATGCTTCTGTCACATGAAGAGATGGACTCGACAGAACACAGAGAAGGTTGTACAGCAGCTCGTGTTGACTGCAGTGTGTCTGAAAACCAGCGTTTCTTTACGTCTGTACGTGCTGTGATAGTTAAACATTTCAAATACTTAACTGGCTTATGAAACCGTTCACATGTTGTCCGATGGCCATTGATGAAAACAAGAGTACGGGCAGTGTTTCTGAACGTGGTGAAGAGGTATTTCTGCCTGTGTGGACGTGATTGAGTCAACTCTCACATTTTGCTGTCGAGCAGAGGTCTGCAGCACGGCGGCGAGGAACCCGTTGGGAAAGGCGAAGCTGGAGAGCCAGAACAAGTTGGGGGGCTGGGTGGTCTCTGCCCAGCGTGCAAACTCACCGACCCGCTGGCAAAGATCCCTGGTCCATGCTGCCAGGGGCTTCAAGGAAGGGTAGGCCTAGTGGACAGAGAAAGACAGACACCCTCAGTCTATGCTTCCAGACACTCATAATGCAGGTGAGCTGTGGAAATATTCTCCATGATGTAATAACGTTATTCATATTTAAATCTGATGACAACTTTGACTTCCTTTGTTGGACATTGACATGAGGGGAGTCTGTGAGGGGCGTTTTTGCTGCTTAGACCAGACGAGACTTTCTGAACGAATAGAAAACTCATGCATGTTGTGTATGTGCATCATCAAATTAGGCCTCAAGTAGCAGAGAAAAGAAAAAGGGAGAATCAATGCAGTGAAGCAGATTTGTGTTGATGTGTTTTAAGAAGAATACGGTACCTTCTTCCACAGCGGTGGTACACGAGCGTCATAGATGTGGCCGAAGGTCTCCTCCATGCTCGAGGACATTACCAGTAAGCCGTTGATCCCCTTCTCCAGCTCAACCAGGGTCGAACTAACACAAACAAACAGTTACAGCAACAAGTCTGTCATTTTTTACTACAGCAGGTTAGGAGCCACTGCTTCCTAGTCTGGATCTATCAAGATAAAAGTAAGCAATGTTGGTAAATCACGAAGCATTGATCAACCTAATTCTGTAAGAATTGACAATTGCATTGTATTTGATCTGGAAAACCTAAAAACATATGTCTCTCCCAGTCACTATGATTGAATCTCACGTCAATGCTGATGCACTGGACTCAAACAGCTGTAGAGAAAGAGCACCAAGGACAAGCATGGCCAGCAGAGTTGGTGACAGGTACACACAGACATAGAGTTCATACATGACGGTGTCCAGCAGACAGTTGTATGTCTGGATCTCTTGCAGCAGGACCACATTAAGAGGTGACAGGTGGTCCTGGAGGATGGACCTGGTGCCTTCGTAGTCAATCTGTGGTGGGATCCTCCCACGAACGTCTGCCAACAGCTCCAATACCTGGAAGCACGTTGTGAAGCGGTACAGCCATCATTCATATCTCAGGGTGTTCTTCACTGAGGCCAATGTTTGATTGGCCACTTCGGACCTATATCCTTCTCAGGTGATAGAGAGAATTCTGACTGACGGGTTGGATTTTATTAGATGCAGGCTTTGAATCAAATCACCCATGAAAAACGTTCTTTTAAAAGTTATTGAGGATGTACTCAATATTAATGTACTGGTTCCCTACTAACCCATTCTGCTGAGTGGGACATTACATTCATGTAATATATGTCTTGGACACTTTTAAGACAGGGTCTAATGATGCCATAATCATCTGTATATGTATGCAGATGATTGTTATATTTTCTTTACTGAGCATATGCTCCCAATATGGCAGTGACCATGATGATAATTCTGTTCTAACTTCATGGAGATGCTTAAATGGATTGTCATGTTCTATATACTCTATGAAAGAGATTGAACCAACTGTGCTAGCTATGTTGTAGAAGTTGTGTATTCCCCCTCAACTAGTCAGGTCTTCCCTCACCTTCTCTTCCTTACTGGGCCCAGCAGGAGGGCTGGTGATCCGGGGCTGCAGGGAGAGCAGGGTATCAAACAGCGTTCTGGTCTCAGCAATCTGGCTCGCGATGTGGGCATTAGAGTTCTGGCCAAACAACTCGGGGTGCTCTGTGGATGGCAGCATGCTGATATGATCCTTGAATGCGGACAGGGGACCGTCATCGGGGATGTGATAGGAGGTTAAGGAGGACAACCTGACGGAATATAAAACACTGACGTATAATAGCATTTACAAACATTACTTTACAATTCCCACTTTGCCTCCATATCATCCAAATAACTGGTGCGAAAACAAAACAGCAAAACATAACCCTTTGAATAAAAATGTCACAAATATAGTGCGAGTGCATTTGATTGGTTTCATTGTACTGCAGGACTCAGCTGTCATCCTAAGCACATTCCGCCAAATTGTATGGATATATGTGTATAAAATTATATGCACATCGAAACTAAGCTGTAATGGGAGGTTTTTGGCTCGTAATGTGGGCATCTGATTTAACAGTAAGGTGCCAAGGGGCCTGTTGGCATTGCTTGAATTGACTGTGATGCTAATAGTTTAGCAACTAGCCTACCTGAGGACAATAGGCTAGTTGCTAAATCATTAGCAGGCTAACAGATACCAGATATCACTGAGTGACATGTGCAGGGCTTGAAGCAGGAAAAAATCCTGTGCCTGAAATTTTTTTATGCATTGGGGAGAAGAAAATTCTGAACATTTGCAATCTAAATGAATTAATCTGGTGCACTTTGAGAGTAAACCCAAATTATAGTTTGAAACAACATTCAAAACACACACAGCCAGTATCACTAAGCATAAAGTCCGCTAGCTTAATGCTAACGTATAATACCTCAGAAATTAGCATCACCAAGGGCGTAACTTTGAGTTGAACATTGGGGTGGTTGAGATTTCCACCTGTGAAGCAGGTGTGTGTATATATATATATATATATATATTCTTTGGCCACCAGCCACTGCGGCAGGTTTGGGTTTACCAGCCCAGATATATAGTTTGTGCCTAAAATAAAGTTGACCGACTCAGAAAATGCATAAAAATGGGTCTTGAACTTGTACAGAATACACATTAAAGTGTGTGCAAGTGTTCTTGTTAGGACTCATGGTCCTTAATTGTCTCTAACTTTAAGTATTTTGTCCCGATTACAAATGGGTTTGTAGTGTTTCCCACAGGATCTTTGGAGACTATGGTGGGGGGATTGCGATCCTCTAGGGGGGTCCGGGGGCATGCCCTCCCGGGAGAAAATTTTGAATAATTTCATTTTAATGCATCAATTTGGTGAATTCTGAGAAACAAAATATGACATATCAATTACTGACCAATTTCTTACAAACTGCTGGTACTGATACAAATGTTGACATACTAAATGGGGTTGAGGAGTTTAAGCATTCAAGAAAAGATGAGAACAAAAATGACTAAAACACAATTCGTTTATTATTATTATTATTATTATCATTATTAATAATAATAATAATAATAATAATAATAATAATAATAATAATAATAATAAAAGTGGGTGACTATTCCTCAGCCTTCCTTGGTGTTTTGGTTTTGACTGAAGCCTCGTTCACATACGTCGTCACTCGCCCATCTCTGAGAGACAGCTGTCAATGAATGTGAATGTGTTCTAGTGGAATGTGGACCAGGACAGGCGATGTGATGTGGTCGATCGGAGATCAAATAATTTTAACTTTCTGCGATGCGAGTGAAGCGAGTACCAATCACAATGTAGAATAGAGATGATCGACAGTTGCCGTCAACAGAGAGTTCCACAGAGAGTTGTCGCTTGAAGTCGCCGGCGGCAGTGAGTTTTTTTTTGCCAGCGAGTAGAATTCAGCGAGAAAGCGAGTGACGGGCGAGTAGCGACGTATGTGAACGGGGCTATACGCGCACGCACTGTCAAACTCGCCGGCTGGGGGGGGGGGGGCAACCGTGAGTGGTGGCACTGGAGCCCTAGCAGTAGCTACCTCCTGTTGGGAAGATACTTTTATTCTTTTGCTTTTTTTCGCGTGCTTTCTTCATACCACCGCTGATGCGGGGAGAGACCGGGAGAGACAGTAGAGAAGCGCAGGTCCGGCAAGGTGGGCGAAACCAAATCTCAGAGCGGGAGGGGGCACAGACAAACGTCACTATTTTTTACTGGTAAATTGAGAAAATCTACCACACTGTTGTGATTATAATGCTGAACATTCAATATCAATAATTGTGATATCATATTGGGTGGGTTGTGGTGGCTGGTTTGGATTATTGGGTGGGTTGCAACCCACCCATCCCCCCCATAAATTACGCCTATGAGCATCGCTATCGCTAGTTCGCGGCAATCGACAGCGATAGCAGTAAAGCTGCTAAAAGCTGTTTTAATTCTGGCTTTAGCGCTGTTAACACGTCACAGTTTTAATATTTTTCATGCGAGAAAGTCACAATTTAATCCAGTGCAGAGTCTGTGGGAGCCGCGACCGGTGACCAGGGCAACGGCTGTCACAGCGGCGGCAGCGCCGGTCTACTGATCTGATCGCCCTCCTCTGTCGTCATCCCGGGGGAGAAAAACGAGCCAAGTAACTTATCCGCACGCTTTTAGAGGTTTGCCGCTGGCTGGTTAAATTCTTTTTATTAGATTAATGTTGGTCTCATTGATGAAATCTAACAACTGTGGCAGTCGCATTAGTTTGTCTGAATGAAAAGTGTGCAGGGCTGCCTTTGGGCTGATGTTATCAATCGCTCTGGCTACGTTGTCCCGGTCCGAGGTGCCTGGAAACTTAAGGCCCGCCCTACTCTGCTCTGATTGGCTAGAACTCCTTGGTTACCTTAAGTACCATTGGTAGTTGGAACTATCACTTTAAACGACTGGTTACAGTAAAAAAAAAAAAAAAAAACACTTCACCAAAATATTGCTACGCCGGATTTCCGGCACCGTGCCGGAGGTCTTCAAGCCCTGCATGTGTAGGGGGGAGGGCTTATCTGAATGAGATGCAAATGAGCACCATTGTGTTTCCTTGCTCATCAGGTGAGGTGAGGTGATATTTGCAAATCTTTCAGGCCAGTTTTCTCAGTGAACGGTTTTCAGAGAAGCATACATTCAAATGGCCACAACTTCGTCAAATATTATCATATCATTCATATCATTGGAAAGCTTAGAAACTACACTTTCAGAATCTGTTAATAACTCAAAATATCCCAAGGCCGACTTGTTCCTGGTTTTGCCATGGCTGGTCACATACCATATGCTACCGTACCATATCGTATTAGTCTCAGTGGCACCATCTACTGGATGAAAATGGAACACATCGAAAGTTACGTTACGCGTTAATGTACGCGGTAAGGTGCACGCGGTCGATATCTACTTCCGGTTGCGAAGAATCAAAACATACAAACGCATGTGCGTGTAATCGCATGCAGACATGCGTACGCTCTAAGAGTAATACACATCTTCATGTTACGCGTGATGAAGTCTGCGTGCACGTAACAACGCACGCACGTGTAAAAAAATGTTCTGTTAGTCACACGTCCACACGCACGCTGCTGCGCACGCATTCGCTATTTTAGATACTGATGGAACCCCATAGTGTGTGCGTGTGTGTGAGTTACTAGGGGTGGGTAAAAATATCGATTCAGCAATGCATTGCGATTCTTTTCCCCGCAATTCAATATCGATTCAGCAATCTTCTGAATCGATTCAAGCCCCTGGCCAGTGGGGGCGCTGTGACCGACACCCTCGTGTGATTCGCGCTGTACGGACGGGGGCCGCACTAGACCAAACCATTACAATATGGCGACCGGAGTGAGTACACACCGGCCGTGGAAGCGCCGCGAATAGGCGCGTAGCGGAGCCCGCTTCCTTTCGGCGCCCCTGTTAAGCTATGGTGTCGTTCACACCAGACACGGAGCGCCGCGAATAGGCGCGGCCGTCCCGCGCCATGAAGCGATCGTTCCGGCATCTGCTCTATTTTTTGCGCGTCCCGCGAGCGAACGCGTCAGTTCTGGCAGTAAATCACACAGTAGCTGTGTCCCAATTCAGGGTCTGCAGCCACAGCTAAAGAAACACGAGACAATCTGGCCAATTTTCAAAATAAAAGCAATTTTCAAAATAAAATACCGCGATTGACAAATGCGATCATAGTTGTGTATCTCAACTCGCACTGGGAAACAGGAAGAGAAAATACATTTAATAAATGAGTGAAGAGTAGATAAACAAATATGTGCATTTCAACGGTATATCTGCACTACTACTGTCTACTACCATAGCTTCCGCGGCGGTTACATGCACTGTAGTTCAGTGTTTAAGTAGTGTCCTGTTTTATCATGCTATGAGTTATACCACGGCTGTTCATAAGGCATGAAACTAAATAAATTATTTGAAAAAATGATCTGGTACTCTTACTTGTGTATTTCTACTTGAAACTGAATCGATATCAAAGCATTTCAATCAATATCGAATCGAATCGATATTGAATCGAATCGTGACCCAACGAATCGAAATCGAATCGAATCGTGAGATTCTAAACAATACCCAGCCCTATGAGTTACGGTGTCTTACTTGAAGAAGGGCTGGTTTACTGCAGCATCACAGAAGTAGTCATTGATGTATGTGGTGAGAACACGTCTGTCCCACTCATCTGTCACATGACCTCCATAGACGACCTCCGCAATGAGCTCCTTGAGTGCATCCCAGGGAATCTCTTCATACATATCCAGGTACACACTGAGCAGCCTCTCACTCACCTAGGGGGGCATCAAGAGCAGCATCTTAACAGACTGAATTTGACATCCAAGATGTAAAGCCAGTTAAACCTCGCCACTGCAGGAGAAAGAGACAGTAAAGGTACAATGGAGAGGAAGACAATGTTCCAAAGTAGAAATGAGCAGGATTTAGTCTCATACGTTTGAACTTGACTGTCATCATTCATTACTCTAACTGTCTCTCACTATGACAGCATATACAATGGCCTTTTTGCCTTAAGCTGTCACTGTTTTTCAGTTTCAGATGACGCCCTGACCTCAAAGTCAGATTGGTTGAATGCATAGACAATGTTCCAGCCCAGCTGTAAGTACGTCTTCCTCTCCAGCAGGATGCTGTGAAAGAAGCAGAGGGAGAATAGCATCTTCCTGTAGGAGGCAGGCCTCGAGCAGCGGGTGAACTGAGTCTCCGTCACCAGCTGGTACAGATGCTTCATGTGTGCTTTCACACCCTGAAAACAACAGGGGGCAGTGTTAACACTGTGAAGTGTGTATCTACAAACAACGTCTATGTAGATGTGTTAACATTTCTATCATGTATGATGTAGTCTGGAAATCTGTGTGTGTGAGCGTCACCTCACCTTCGGCGG
>NW_028155395.1:0-50166 GCF_963514095.1 Eutrigla gurnardus | reverse complement strand
AATCCTAAGTAGAGATCAATATGTACTAGAGGTGGAACGACAGTTAAATGATGCAGAATATTACAAACAATTGGAAAAACCTATTTACATGGATACTGTCCCCATGGTTGCTAAAATTGTTGACACGTTAAAAAAGACTAAAATTATTAATTCGAAACAGAGACAATATTTAATCGGGAACTTACAACCAAGAGAAAGGAGATTCTATATTCTACCTAAAATTCATAAAAGTCCGGAAAAATGGACAATTCCATATGAAATTCCCCCAGGAAGACCGATAGTTTCGGATTGTGGAAGCGAGACGTATTTCACGGCCGAATTCCTGGACTATTATTTAAATCCCTTGTCTACCAAACACCCTGCCTATGTCAGAGACACATATCATTTCATTGAACTAGTCAAAAATATAAGGATTCCGTCAGACTACTATTTTTTCTCCATGGACGTGGAAAGTCTTTATACCAACATTCCAATTGAAGCTGGCATTCAATGTGTGAAAAATATATTCGAGAAATACCCTGACCCAAAGCGGCCCGACGCAGAACTCTTGAAACTTTTAGAGATTAATTTAACCCGAAATGATTTTATGTTTAACAACAAATATTATTTACAGATCAAAGGGACGGCTATGGGCAAGAAGTTTGCCCCGGCCTATGCCAACATTTTCATGGCCGACTGGGAGGAAAAAGTGTTTTTGAAATGTAAACAGAAACCAGCATTTTATTTACGGTATTTAGATGACATATGGGGAATCTGGACGGGATCCAAAGACGAATTTGAGGAGTTTGTGGAGGCCTTAAATTCCCATGATCCATCAATAAGACTCAAAACAGAACTGGACAAACAATCAATTAATTTTTTAGACACTACTGTTTTCAAAGGACAAGATTTCTTAACTAATTCCAAATTGGATATTAAAGTCTACTTTAAATGTACAGACACACATGCGTTATTGCATAAAAAAAGTTTTCACCCAACACATACCTTCAAAGGGATAGTAAAGTCACAAATCCTTAGGTTTAAACGTATTTGTACACGTGACGAGCATTTCAGAAAAGCAGTGAGAGTATTGTTCAGGGCCTTACGAAAACGAGGCTACTCTAGACCCTTTTTGAGGCGCTGTTTTAAGACCTTTCCAATCAGCAAGGAAAGGGATCATGGAAATTTAATTCCTCTCATTACGACTTTTTCTTCGCCAAGTAAGGTGATTAACAGAAAACTTAAGACTAACTTTGAGGAGGTCCTTGGACCTGGAGAAACAATTCCGAACTCAACAGTTATATCGGCTTACAGAAGGAACAAAAATTTAAACGACCTTCTTGTTCGAGCCAAGCTACCGTCTTTGGCAGTAGAAAAGACACAGAAGTTAGACGCACAGTTCTCTAGATTGAAGTTCATAAAAAATAATAGAGAAAAGACTTTGATTAAAATCGAACAAGGTTTTAGTCCAAGAACAAAAAATTGTGTTTATGTCATTTATTGTGTTAAATGTGGTGTCAAGTACGTTGGTGAAACGAAAAACACCTTGTCCACACGTATTGTTCAACACAGGTATAACATTACCAACAAAAAAGAAGTTGACACGCCTTTGGTTAAACATTTTTTAGATCATGGCTTAGCATCCGTACGAATGGCTGGTCTTCAAAAGGACATTAACTGGACGGATTGGGAACGAAAAAAGAGGGAAAGGCATTGGATCTTCATGTTGGGTACTAGGGAACCTTTTGGGTTGAATGTCAAATACAAATGACGACAGCCCTAAACTTAGCCCCTACCCAACACCGGGCCCTAACCCTAACTATACTTTTTGCCCTTGCCTAAACCTAATTATTACAACCTTGCCTAAACCTAACCTTAGCCCTTCTACTAATTCTATTACAACCCTAATCTATGACAATCCTAAATCTAACCTTGACCTGACCTTTACTCTAACCCTAACCACTATAACCCTTGCCTAAACCTAATTCTAACTCCTAAAATAATTTTAACCCTAACCCGAACTATAGTCCTAACCCTAATTGGTTTTATCACTATGGGATAATTTTAATTTAATTTAAAATACATTAAAAACTTCATTATCTATATATTTGGCATTTTTAGGGTTAAAAAATCTAATTCGGCAATGATGGGGTTAAAAATCTAATTTAAAATACATTAAAAACTTCATTTTCTATATTGGGCATTTTTAGTTTTTAAAAAAATCTAATTCGGCAATGATGGGGTTAAAAACATTTAAAAACAGTTAAAAAGGGTTAATTAATTCATAAATATATAATTACAATAGAGTATATACATAGTAACATGGGCAAATGCAATTGGCAATACAATTCATATGGAAGGGACGGAACTAAAAGCATACTGCTTTAATACATGGTTCTCTAAGGGCAAAATTACGTACGAAGACGGAGGGTATAAAAGGAGGAGCCTCATAGGAGAGCTCATTCCAGCCTTGACCAGCGACAGATGCAGTCCTCATTCAGCAGACTCTCTGACAAGCTAGCCAACGCAGTTTTCAGTGTGCCATTACCTGAAGAAGACCTTCTTAGGTCGAAACGTTGTATTTTTTCTTTGGCACACCTTCCTTAGTTATTTATTATCGAAAACAACTTGATTTCATTTAAAAAACAATTTTATTTCATTGAAAACAATTTTATTTCATTGAAAACAATTTTATTTCATAAACATCAACAACAATTTAAGAACTTTTTATTTTCAACAGCTTCCTTTTTGTGGAGGAAGACACCGTATTTTTTCTTTGGCTCACTTACCTTAGTTATTTAGTAAAAACAATTTGATTTTATGTAAAAACAATTTTATTTCATTGAAAACAATTTTATTTCATAAACATCAACAACAATTTAAGAACTTTTTATTTTCAACAGCTTCCTTTTTGTGGAGGAAGACACCGTATTTTTTCTTTGGCTCACTTACCTTAGTTATTTAGTAAAAACAATTTGATTTTATGTAAAAACAATTTTATTTCATTGAAAACAATTTTATTTCATAAACATCAACAACAATTTAAGAACTTTTTATTTTCAACAGCTTCCTTTTTGTGGAGGAAGACACCGTATTTTTTTCTTTGGCTCACTTACCTTAGTTATTTAGTAAAAACAATTTGATTTTATGTAAAAACAATTTTATTTCATTGAAAACAATTTGATTTCATAAATATCAACAATAATTCAAGAACCTTTTATTTTTCAACAGCTTCCTTTTTGTGGAGGAAGATTTTTTCAGTTTCTCTTTATTAAAAACGATAAAAACAACAACAAAAAAATTAAAAAATAAATTAATACTTTTAAAAAAAATTGGAAAGAGATGGAGGATTGGACCGAGGTGCGGTACGGCCGTAGGCGCCGTCGCCCTCGCCAGCCCCCCTGGGACCAGGGCTATGGACGGTCTGAAGGGTGGAAGGACCGAGCACCCACCTTCTCCAACCGGAGGGGGTTTCAGGACCCCTACTCCAACCGGAGGGGGTATCAAGACCCCTACCCTAGCCGGCGAGCGCCTCCCCCTAAGACTGCCCAATACTCTGGCCCCCGATACCGCTCCTATGCGACAGCGGTCCGCCAAGGTCGCCCCAGATCAAACCGGAGATGGAACGCTCCACGGGACAATAGATCTGAGGTTAGGCGGGAACCAGCGGACCCCCAATTCGGAAAACTGGTGCGGAAATTGCATGAGGTAATCAAGATGGTTCACCACCTGCAGAATGTTGCTTGCAAACCGGGGAAGTCACAGCCCCGTATGATCTCCCGGATGGTTGAGATCCTTTCAGGAATGATCAAACCTGCGGTTCCCACAGTGCGCACAACGGATGCTATCACTGGGAACGCCAAACAGTGGGGCCATACCACCTGCCAGGTGCTGATGGAGCACTACGAAGTAGGCCTTGAGAAAACTCTGGAGGAAGTTTCTGGTCTTCTCACCCCAGAATGGAAGACAGCCTTTGAGGTGGCCACGCGTTGGGCGAAGAAAAACCTTCCGCGCATCACGCAGGAAGTGATCGACCACGCTGAGGCCACGATCATGGCGAGGACTGCCACAGAACCGGCACAGGTGCAGGATGCACAGCCAGTAATGGCTCCACCGCCGGTAGTGGTTACACGCCAGACTACGGCGACGATCCAGACGACGGTCCAGACCCGGAGTCGGCAGCAACTTACGACTAAGACTTCAGTGGCAACAATGACAGAGACCGACCAGGCGGACAGAGAGCCGGACTGGCATGACTGTTCTCCACGGAGAGACCGTCCGCGGGAGCGTAGAGAAGTCCGGAGGAATTTAAGGAGCACCAGAGGGGATGCCTTAATTGAAGATGATCCTCTCCAGGATAGAGTGGTGGAGTCCTTGGAGGATTTGGGCATTCTACGAGCCCCTACCCGTACCACTTCGGAGTTGGAGTTGGAGGCTCTTTTTGATGAGCTTCAGGCCGAAGAAGAGAGGGAGGCAGCTCAGTTGGAGGTTCCTCGGACACCTGAGCTAACCACGGCTCTAGTACATCGGGACCCTACCCAAGAGGACGATCACTTTGAGGAGTCCTTTGAGACCTTTACTTCGCCACAACCACAGAAGTTCAAGGTGTACAGACACGCCATTACCCAAAGGAAATTGACTGATTGGGACTTGGTGGTTCAGAAAAAGATACTCTTCATAGGGGACTCAAATCTCTGTAACTTACCGGACTATTTTAACAAGGACCTGCAAATAGACAGTTTTCCTGGAGCCCATTTCCGTCATGGACAGGCCCTTATGGAGAAGACTAAGGCCCCTGATGATCTCGTAGTGGAGAAAATAATCCTGTCCTTCGGCATCAATAGCAGGGCAAACAAATCTAAAGAGACAACAGTAAAGAATGTGCAGGGAGCAATCAGGTCGACTCGACGGACGTTCCCGTATGCAGACATATGGATTCCCCTTGTTAATTTCTCCCCGGTGCTTCCTGCTGAGGAAAGGGAGAACCTAGAGACACTCAATGATCACATCAAGAGGAACATGGCACATATTCCTCTCCTGCCTGAAACCAAGTTTCAGACGGCGGCGGATGATATACATTGGACAGAGGAGACGGGAAGTGCCATGTTTGATCATTGGATGACCTTTTTAAACTCCAGCTCCCCTTAAGTCTTGAAGAAGAGGGGTTGGAGGGAGTACAGTCCCTTCAGGCTCGTGAAGTTGTGGTCTTAGCAAAACATTTTCATCTTTCTAGACCACAACATACCCTTTTGAGCAAGGGCTTGTCGTTTATTCCGACTCTTGGCATAGGCAGACATCAAAAAACACAATTACAATTGGATATTCAAAATTATCACCGGAAAATTAAATTGGCCACCTACTTCAGAAATTCAAACCAAAAGCAAAAATTACCTTTTGTGGGACCCTCAACCTGGACACCACCATTGCAAGACTTACCAATCGAGACTAAAAATTTAATTCATAAAGATTTGGCAGAATTTAAAAAGCATTACAAAACAGTCCTAGAAAAATACAATATTTCGTCAAATGAAGCAAAGGCCTTGCGTGAATTAAAAAATACTAAACATATAGTCATTAAGCCAGCTGACAAGGGCTCAGCGATTGTAATCCTAAGTAGAGATCAATATGTACTAGAGGTGGAACGACAGTTAAATGATGCAGAATATTACAAACAATTGGAAAAACCTATTTACATGGATACTGTCCCCATGGTTGCTAAAATTGTTGACACGTTAAAAAAGACTAAAATTATTAATTCGAAACAGAGACAATATTTAATCGGGAACTTACAACCAAGAGAAAGGAGATTCTATATTCTACCTAAAATTCATAAAAGTCCGGAAAAATGGACAATTCCATATGAAATTCCCCCAGGAAGACCGATAGTTTCGGATTGTGGAAGCGAGACGTATTTCACGGCCGAATTCCTGGACTATTATTTAAATCCCTTGTCTACCAAACACCCTGCCTATGTCAGAGACACATATCATTTCATTGAACTAGTCAAAAATATAAGGATTCCGTCAGACTACTATTTTTTCTCCATGGACGTGGAAAGTCTTTATACCAACATTCCAATTGAAGCTGGCATTCAATGTGTGAAAAATATATTCGAGAAATACCCTGACCCAAAGCGGCCCGACGCAGAACTCTTGAAACTTTTAGAGATTAATTTAACCCGAAATGATTTTATGTTTAACAACAAATATTATTTACAGATCAAAGGGACGGCTATGGGCAAGAAGTTTGCCCCGGCCTATGCCAACATTTTCATGGCCGACTGGGAGGAAAAAGTGTTTTTGAAATGTAAACAGAAACCAGCATTTTATTTACGGTATTTAGATGACATATGGGGAATCTGGACGGGATCCAAAGACGAATTTGAGGAGTTTGTGGAGGCCTTAAATTCCCATGATCCATCAATAAGACTCAAAACAGAACTGGACAAACAATCAATTAATTTTTTAGACACTACTGTTTTCAAAGGACAAGATTTCTTAACTAATTCCAAATTGGATATTAAAGTCTACTTTAAATGTACAGACACACATGCGTTATTGCATAAAAAAAGTTTTCACCCAACACATACCTTCAAAGGGATAGTAAAGTCACAAATCCTTAGGTTTAAACGTATTTGTACACGTGACGAGCATTTCAGAAAAGCAGTGAGAGTATTGTTCAGGGCCTTACGAAAACGAGGCTACTCTAGACCCTTTTTGAGGCGCTGTTTTAAGACCTTTCCAATCAGCAAGGAAAGGGATCATGGAAATTTAATTCCTCTCATTACGACTTTTTCTTCGCCAAGTAAGGTGATTAACAGAAAACTTAAGACTAACTTTGAGGAGGTCCTTGGACCTGGAGAAACAATTCCGAACTCAACAGTTATATCGGCTTACAGAAGGAACAAAAATTTAAACGACCTTCTTGTTCGAGCCAAGCTACCGTCTTTGGCAGTAGAAAAGACACAGAAGTTAGACGCACAGTTCTCTAGATTGAAGTTCATAAAAAATAATAGAGAAAAGACTTTGATTAAAATCGAACAAGGTTTTAGTCCAAGAACAAAAAATTGTGTTTATGTCATTTATTGTGTTAAATGTGGTGTCAAGTACGTTGGTGAAACGAAAAACACCTTGTCCACACGTATTGTTCAACACAGGTATAACATTACCAACAAAAAAGAAGTTGACACGCCTTTGGTTAAACATTTTTTAGATCATGGCTTAGCATCCGTACGAATGGCTGGTCTTCAAAAGGACATTAACTGGACGGATTGGGAACGAAAAAAGAGGGAAAGGCATTGGATCTTCATGTTGGGTACTAGGGAACCTTTTGGGTTGAATGTCAAATACAAATGACGACAGCCCTAAACTTAGCCCCTACCCAACACCGGGCCCTAACCCTAACTATACTTTTTGCCCTTGCCTAAACCTAATTATTACAACCTTGCCTAAACCTAACCTTAGCCCTTCTACTAATTCTATTACAACCCTAATCTATGACAATCCTAAATCTAACCTTGACCTGACCTTTACTCTAACCCTAACCACTATAACCCTTGCCTAAACCTAATTCTAACTCCTAAAATAATTTTAACCCTAACCCGAACTATAGTCCTAACCCTAATTGGTTTTATCACTATGGGATAATTTTAATTTAATTTAAAATACATTAAAAACTTCATTATCTATATATTTGGCATTTTTAGGGTTAAAAAATCTAATTCGGCAATGATGGGGTTAAAAATCTAATTTAAAATACATTAAAAACTTCATTTTCTATATTGGGCATTTTTAGTTTTTAAAAAAATCTAATTCGGCAATGATGGGGTTAAAAACATTTAAAAACAGTTAAAAAGGGTTAATTAATTCATAAATATATAATTACAATAGAGTATATACATAGTAACATGGGCAAATGCAATTGGCAATACAATTCATATGGAAGGGACGGAACTAAAAGCATACTGCTTTAATACATGGTTCTCTAAGGGCAAAATTACGTACGAAGACGGAGGGTATAAAAGGAGGAGCCTCATAGGAGAGCTCATTCCAGCCTTGACCAGCGACAGATGCAGTCCTCATTCAGCAGACTCTCTGACAAGCTAGCCAACGCAGTTTTCAGTGTGCCATTACCTGAAGAAGACCTTCTTAGGTCGAAACGTTGTATTTTTTCTTTGGCACACCTTCCTTAGTTATTTATTATCGAAAACAACTTGATTTCATTTAAAAAACAATTTTATTTCATTGAAAACAATTTTATTTCATTGAAAACAATTTTATTTCATAAACATCAACAACAATTTAAGAACTTTTTATTTTCAACAGCTTCCTTTTTGTGGAGGAAGACACCGTATTTTTTCTTTGGCTCACTTACCTTAGTTATTTAGTAAAAACAATTTGATTTTATGTAAAAACAATTTTATTTCATTGAAAACAATTTTATTTCATAAACATCAACAACAATTTAAGAACTTTTTATTTTCAACAGCTTCCTTTTTGTGGAGGAAGACACCGTATTTTTTCTTTGGCTCACTTACCTTAGTTATTTAGTAAAAACAATTTGATTTTATGTAAAAACAATTTTATTTCATTGAAAACAATTTTATTTCATAAACATCAACAACAATTTAAGAACTTTTTATTTTCAACAGCTTCCTTTTTGTGGAGGAAGACACCGTATTTTTTTCTTTGGCTCACTTACCTTAGTTATTTAGTAAAAACAATTTGATTTTATGTAAAAACAATTTTATTTCATTGAAAACAATTTGATTTCATAAATATCAACAATAATTCAAGAACCTTTTATTTTTCAACAGCTTCCTTTTTGTGGAGGAAGATTTTTTCAGTTTCTCTTTATTAAAAACGATAAAAACAACAACAAAAAAATTAAAAAATAAATTAATACTTTTAAAAAAAATTGGAAAGAGATGGAGGATTGGACCGAGGTGCGGTACGGCCGTAGGCGCCGTCGCCCTCGCCAGCCCCCCTGGGACCAGGGCTATGGACGGTCTGAAGGGTGGAAGGACCGAGCACCCACCTTCTCCAACCGGAGGGGGTTTCAGGACCCCTACTCCAACCGGAGGGGGTATCAAGACCCCTACCCTAGCCGGCGAGCGCCTCCCCCTAAGACTGCCCAATACTCTGGCCCCCGATACCGCTCCTATGCGACAGCGGTCCGCCAAGGTCGCCCCAGATCAAACCGGAGATGGAACGCTCCACGGGACAATAGATCTGAGGTTAGGCGGGAACCAGCGGACCCCCAATTCGGAAAACTGGTGCGGAAATTGCATGAGGTAATCAAGATGGTTCACCACCTGCAGAATGTTGCTTGCAAACCGGGGAAGTCACAGCCCCGTATGATCTCCCGGATGGTTGAGATCCTTTCAGGAATGATCAAACCTGCGGTTCCCACAGTGCGCACAACGGATGCTATCACTGGGAACGCCAAACAGTGGGGCCATACCACCTGCCAGGTGCTGATGGAGCACTACGAAGTAGGCCTTGAGAAAACTCTGGAGGAAGTTTCTGGTCTTCTCACCCCAGAATGGAAGACAGCCTTTGAGGTGGCCACGCGTTGGGCGAAGAAAAACCTTCCGCGCATCACGCAGGAAGTGATCGACCACGCTGAGGCCACGATCATGGCGAGGACTGCCACAGAACCGGCACAGGTGCAGGATGCACAGCCAGTAATGGCTCCACCGCCGGTAGTGGTTACACGCCAGACTACGGCGACGATCCAGACGACGGTCCAGACCCGGAGTCGGCAGCAACTTACGACTAAGACTTCAGTGGCAACAATGACAGAGACCGACCAGGCGGACAGAGAGCCGGACTGGCATGACTGTTCTCCACGGAGAGACCGTCCGCGGGAGCGTAGAGAAGTCCGGAGGAATTTAAGGAGCACCAGAGGGGATGCCTTAATTGAAGATGATCCTCTCCAGGATAGAGTGGTGGAGTCCTTGGAGGATTTGGGCATTCTACGAGCCCCTACCCGTACCACTTCGGAGTTGGAGTTGGAGGCTCTTTTTGATGAGCTTCAGGCCGAAGAAGAGAGGGAGGCAGCTCAGTTGGAGGTTCCTCGGACACCTGAGCTAACCACGGCTCTAGTACATCGGGACCCTACCCAAGAGGACGATCACTTTGAGGAGTCCTTTGAGACCTTTACTTCGCCACAACCACAGAAGTTCAAGGTGTACAGACACGCCATTACCCAAAGGAAATTGACTGATTGGGACTTGGTGGTTCAGAAAAAGATACTCTTCATAGGGGACTCAAATCTCTGTAACTTACCGGACTATTTTAACAAGGACCTGCAAATAGACAGTTTTCCTGGAGCCCATTTCCGTCATGGACAGGCCCTTATGGAGAAGACTAAGGCCCCTGATGATCTCGTAGTGGAGAAAATAATCCTGTCCTTCGGCATCAATAGCAGGGCAAACAAATCTAAAGAGACAACAGTAAAGAATGTGCAGGGAGCAATCAGGTCGACTCGACGGACGTTCCCGTATGCAGACATATGGATTCCCCTTGTTAATTTCTCCCCGGTGCTTCCTGCTGAGGAAAGGGAGAACCTAGAGACACTCAATGATCACATCAAGAGGAACATGGCACATATTCCTCTCCTGCCTGAAACCAAGTTTCAGACGGCGGCGGATGATATACATTGGACAGAGGAGACGGGAAGTGCCATGTTTGATCATTGGATGACCTTTTTAAACTCCAGCTCCCCTTAAGTCTTGAAGAAGAGGGGTTGGAGGGAGTACAGTCCCTTCAGGCTCGTGAAGTTGTGGTCTTAGCAAAACATTTTCATCTTTCTAGACCACAACATACCCTTTTGAGCAAGGGCTTGTCGTTTATTCCGACTCTTGGCATAGGCAGACATCAAAAAACACAATTACAATTGGATATTCAAAATTATCACCGGAAAATTAAATTGGCCACCTACTTCAGAAATTCAAACCAAAAGCAAAAATTACCTTTTGTGGGACCCTCAACCTGGACACCACCATTGCAAGACTTACCAATCGAGACTAAAAATTTAATTCATAAAGATTTGGCAGAATTTAAAAAGCATTACAAAACAGTCCTAGAAAAATACAATATTTCGTCAAATGAAGCAAAGGCCTTGCGTGAATTAAAAAATACTAAACATATAGTCATTAAGCCAGCTGACAAGGGCTCAGCGATTGTAATCCTAAGTAGAGATCAATATGTACTAGAGGTGGAACGACAGTTAAATGATGCAGAATATTACAAACAATTGGAAAAACCTATTTACATGGATACTGTCCCCATGGTTGCTAAAATTGTTGACACGTTAAAAAAGACTAAAATTATTAATTCGAAACAGAGACAATATTTAATCGGGAACTTACAACCAAGAGAAAGGAGATTCTATATTCTACCTAAAATTCATAAAAGTCCGGAAAAATGGACAATTCCATATGAAATTCCCCCAGGAAGACCGATAGTTTCGGATTGTGGAAGCGAGACGTATTTCACGGCCGAATTCCTGGACTATTATTTAAATCCCTTGTCTACCAAACACCCTGCCTATGTCAGAGACACATATCATTTCATTGAACTAGTCAAAAATATAAGGATTCCGTCAGACTACTATTTTTTCTCCATGGACGTGGAAAGTCTTTATACCAACATTCCAATTGAAGCTGGCATTCAATGTGTGAAAAATATATTCGAGAAATACCCTGACCCAAAGCGGCCCGACGCAGAACTCTTGAAACTTTTAGAGATTAATTTAACCCGAAATGATTTTATGTTTAACAACAAATATTATTTACAGATCAAAGGGACGGCTATGGGCAAGAAGTTTGCCCCGGCCTATGCCAACATTTTCATGGCCGACTGGGAGGAAAAAGTGTTTTTGAAATGTAAACAGAAACCAGCATTTTATTTACGGTATTTAGATGACATATGGGGAATCTGGACGGGATCCAAAGACGAATTTGAGGAGTTTGTGGAGGCCTTAAATTCCCATGATCCATCAATAAGACTCAAAACAGAACTGGACAAACAATCAATTAATTTTTTAGACACTACTGTTTTCAAAGGACAAGATTTCTTAACTAATTCCAAATTGGATATTAAAGTCTACTTTAAATGTACAGACACACATGCGTTATTGCATAAAAAAAGTTTTCACCCAACACATACCTTCAAAGGGATAGTAAAGTCACAAATCCTTAGGTTTAAACGTATTTGTACACGTGACGAGCATTTCAGAAAAGCAGTGAGAGTATTGTTCAGGGCCTTACGAAAACGAGGCTACTCTAGACCCTTTTTGAGGCGCTGTTTTAAGACCTTTCCAATCAGCAAGGAAAGGGATCATGGAAATTTAATTCCTCTCATTACGACTTTTTCTTCGCCAAGTAAGGTGATTAACAGAAAACTTAAGACTAACTTTGAGGAGGTCCTTGGACCTGGAGAAACAATTCCGAACTCAACAGTTATATCGGCTTACAGAAGGAACAAAAATTTAAACGACCTTCTTGTTCGAGCCAAGCTACCGTCTTTGGCAGTAGAAAAGACACAGAAGTTAGACGCACAGTTCTCTAGATTGAAGTTCATAAAAAATAATAGAGAAAAGACTTTGATTAAAATCGAACAAGGTTTTAGTCCAAGAACAAAAAATTGTGTTTATGTCATTTATTGTGTTAAATGTGGTGTCAAGTACGTTGGTGAAACGAAAAACACCTTGTCCACACGTATTGTTCAACACAGGTATAACATTACCAACAAAAAAGAAGTTGACACGCCTTTGGTTAAACATTTTTTAGATCATGGCTTAGCATCCGTACGAATGGCTGGTCTTCAAAAGGACATTAACTGGACGGATTGGGAACGAAAAAAGAGGGAAAGGCATTGGATCTTCATGTTGGGTACTAGGGAACCTTTTGGGTTGAATGTCAAATACAAATGACGACAGCCCTAAACTTAGCCCCTACCCAACACCGGGCCCTAACCCTAACTATACTTTTTGCCCTTGCCTAAACCTAATTATTACAACCTTGCCTAAACCTAACCTTAGCCCTTCTACTAATTCTATTACAACCCTAATCTATGACAATCCTAAATCTAACCTTGACCTGACCTTTACTCTAACCCTAACCACTATAACCCTTGCCTAAACCTAATTCTAACTCCTAAAATAATTTTAACCCTAACCCGAACTATAGTCCTAACCCTAATTGGTTTTATCACTATGGGATAATTTTAATTTAATTTAAAATACATTAAAAACTTCATTATCTATATATTTGGCATTTTTAGGGTTAAAAAATCTAATTCGGCAATGATGGGGTTAAAAATCTAATTTAAAATACATTAAAAACTTCATTTTCTATATTGGGCATTTTTAGTTTTTAAAAAAATCTAATTCGGCAATGATGGGGTTAAAAACATTTAAAAACAGTTAAAAAGGGTTAATTAATTCATAAATATATAATTACAATAGAGTATATACATAGTAACATGGGCAAATGCAATTGGCAATACAATTCATATGGAAGGGACGGAACTAAAAGCATACTGCTTTAATACATGGTTCTCTAAGGGCAAAATTACGTACGAAGACGGAGGGTATAAAAGGAGGAGCCTCATAGGAGAGCTCATTCCAGCCTTGACCAGCGACAGATGCAGTCCTCATTCAGCAGACTCTCTGACAAGCTAGCCAACGCAGTTTTCAGTGTGCCATTACCTGAAGAAGACCTTCTTAGGTCGAAACGTTGTATTTTTTCTTTGGCACACCTTCCTTAGTTATTTATTATCGAAAACAACTTGATTTCATTTAAAAAACAATTTTATTTCATTGAAAACAATTTTATTTCATTGAAAACAATTTTATTTCATAAACATCAACAACAATTTAAGAACTTTTTATTTTCAACAGCTTCCTTTTTGTGGAGGAAGACACCGTATTTTTTCTTTGGCTCACTTACCTTAGTTATTTAGTAAAAACAATTTGATTTTATGTAAAAACAATTTTATTTCATTGAAAACAATTTTATTTCATAAACATCAACAACAATTTAAGAACTTTTTATTTTCAACAGCTTCCTTTTTGTGGAGGAAGACACCGTATTTTTTCTTTGGCTCACTTACCTTAGTTATTTAGTAAAAACAATTTGATTTTATGTAAAAACAATTTTATTTCATTGAAAACAATTTTATTTCATAAACATCAACAACAATTTAAGAACTTTTTATTTTCAACAGCTTCCTTTTTGTGGAGGAAGACACCGTATTTTTTTCTTTGGCTCACTTACCTTAGTTATTTAGTAAAAACAATTTGATTTTATGTAAAAACAATTTTATTTCATTGAAAACAATTTGATTTCATAAATATCAACAATAATTCAAGAACCTTTTATTTTTCAACAGCTTCCTTTTTGTGGAGGAAGATTTTTTCAGTTTCTCTTTATTAAAAACGATAAAAACAACAACAAAAAAATTAAAAAATAAATTAATACTTTTAAAAAAAATTGGAAAGAGATGGAGGATTGGACCGAGGTGCGGTACGGCCGTAGGCGCCGTCGCCCTCGCCAGCCCCCCTGGGACCAGGGCTATGGACGGTCTGAAGGGTGGAAGGACCGAGCACCCACCTTCTCCAACCGGAGGGGGTTTCAGGACCCCTACTCCAACCGGAGGGGGTATCAAGACCCCTACCCTAGCCGGCGAGCGCCTCCCCCTAAGACTGCCCAATACTCTGGCCCCCGATACCGCTCCTATGCGACAGCGGTCCGCCAAGGTCGCCCCAGATCAAACCGGAGATGGAACGCTCCACGGGACAATAGATCTGAGGTTAGGCGGGAACCAGCGGACCCCCAATTCGGAAAACTGGTGCGGAAATTGCATGAGGTAATCAAGATGGTTCACCACCTGCAGAATGTTGCTTGCAAACCGGGGAAGTCACAGCCCCGTATGATCTCCCGGATGGTTGAGATCCTTTCAGGAATGATCAAACCTGCGGTTCCCACAGTGCGCACAACGGATGCTATCACTGGGAACGCCAAACAGTGGGGCCATACCACCTGCCAGGTGCTGATGGAGCACTACGAAGTAGGCCTTGAGAAAACTCTGGAGGAAGTTTCTGGTCTTCTCACCCCAGAATGGAAGACAGCCTTTGAGGTGGCCACGCGTTGGGCGAAGAAAAACCTTCCGCGCATCACGCAGGAAGTGATCGACCACGCTGAGGCCACGATCATGGCGAGGACTGCCACAGAACCGGCACAGGTGCAGGATGCACAGCCAGTAATGGCTCCACCGCCGGTAGTGGTTACACGCCAGACTACGGCGACGATCCAGACGACGGTCCAGACCCGGAGTCGGCAGCAACTTACGACTAAGACTTCAGTGGCAACAATGACAGAGACCGACCAGGCGGACAGAGAGCCGGACTGGCATGACTGTTCTCCACGGAGAGACCGTCCGCGGGAGCGTAGAGAAGTCCGGAGGAATTTAAGGAGCACCAGAGGGGATGCCTTAATTGAAGATGATCCTCTCCAGGATAGAGTGGTGGAGTCCTTGGAGGATTTGGGCATTCTACGAGCCCCTACCCGTACCACTTCGGAGTTGGAGTTGGAGGCTCTTTTTGATGAGCTTCAGGCCGAAGAAGAGAGGGAGGCAGCTCAGTTGGAGGTTCCTCGGACACCTGAGCTAACCACGGCTCTAGTACATCGGGACCCTACCCAAGAGGACGATCACTTTGAGGAGTCCTTTGAGACCTTTACTTCGCCACAACCACAGAAGTTCAAGGTGTACAGACACGCCATTACCCAAAGGAAATTGACTGATTGGGACTTGGTGGTTCAGAAAAAGATACTCTTCATAGGGGACTCAAATCTCTGTAACTTACCGGACTATTTTAACAAGGACCTGCAAATAGACAGTTTTCCTGGAGCCCATTTCCGTCATGGACAGGCCCTTATGGAGAAGACTAAGGCCCCTGATGATCTCGTAGTGGAGAAAATAATCCTGTCCTTCGGCATCAATAGCAGGGCAAACAAATCTAAAGAGACAACAGTAAAGAATGTGCAGGGAGCAATCAGGTCGACTCGACGGACGTTCCCGTATGCAGACATATGGATTCCCCTTGTTAATTTCTCCCCGGTGCTTCCTGCTGAGGAAAGGGAGAACCTAGAGACACTCAATGATCACATCAAGAGGAACATGGCACATATTCCTCTCCTGCCTGAAACCAAGTTTCAGACGGCGGCGGATGATATACATTGGACAGAGGAGACGGGAAGTGCCATGTTTGATCATTGGATGACCTTTTTAAACTCCAGCTCCCCTTAAGTCTTGAAGAAGAGGGGTTGGAGGGAGTACAGTCCCTTCAGGCTCGTGAAGTTGTGGTCTTAGCAAAACATTTTCATCTTTCTAGACCACAACATACCCTTTTGAGCAAGGGCTTGTCGTTTATTCCGACTCTTGGCATAGGCAGACATCAAAAAACACAATTACAATTGGATATTCAAAATTATCACCGGAAAATTAAATTGGCCACCTACTTCAGAAATTCAAACCAAAAGCAAAAATTACCTTTTGTGGGACCCTCAACCTGGACACCACCATTGCAAGACTTACCAATCGAGACTAAAAATTTAATTCATAAAGATTTGGCAGAATTTAAAAAGCATTACAAAACAGTCCTAGAAAAATACAATATTTCGTCAAATGAAGCAAAGGCCTTGCGTGAATTAAAAAATACTAAACATATAGTCATTAAGCCAGCTGACAAGGGCTCAGCGATTGTAATCCTAAGTAGAGATCAATATGTACTAGAGGTGGAACGACAGTTAAATGATGCAGAATATTACAAACAATTGGAAAAACCTATTTACATGGATACTGTCCCCATGGTTGCTAAAATTGTTGACACGTTAAAAAAGACTAAAATTATTAATTCGAAACAGAGACAATATTTAATCGGGAACTTACAACCAAGAGAAAGGAGATTCTATATTCTACCTAAAATTCATAAAAGTCCGGAAAAATGGACAATTCCATATGAAATTCCCCCAGGAAGACCGATAGTTTCGGATTGTGGAAGCGAGACGTATTTCACGGCCGAATTCCTGGACTATTATTTAAATCCCTTGTCTACCAAACACCCTGCCTATGTCAGAGACACATATCATTTCATTGAACTAGTCAAAAATATAAGGATTCCGTCAGACTACTATTTTTTCTCCATGGACGTGGAAAGTCTTTATACCAACATTCCAATTGAAGCTGGCATTCAATGTGTGAAAAATATATTCGAGAAATACCCTGACCCAAAGCGGCCCGACGCAGAACTCTTGAAACTTTTAGAGATTAATTTAACCCGAAATGATTTTATGTTTAACAACAAATATTATTTACAGATCAAAGGGACGGCTATGGGCAAGAAGTTTGCCCCGGCCTATGCCAACATTTTCATGGCCGACTGGGAGGAAAAAGTGTTTTTGAAATGTAAACAGAAACCAGCATTTTATTTACGGTATTTAGATGACATATGGGGAATCTGGACGGGATCCAAAGACGAATTTGAGGAGTTTGTGGAGGCCTTAAATTCCCATGATCCATCAATAAGACTCAAAACAGAACTGGACAAACAATCAATTAATTTTTTAGACACTACTGTTTTCAAAGGACAAGATTTCTTAACTAATTCCAAATTGGATATTAAAGTCTACTTTAAATGTACAGACACACATGCGTTATTGCATAAAAAAAGTTTTCACCCAACACATACCTTCAAAGGGATAGTAAAGTCACAAATCCTTAGGTTTAAACGTATTTGTACACGTGACGAGCATTTCAGAAAAGCAGTGAGAGTATTGTTCAGGGCCTTACGAAAACGAGGCTACTCTAGACCCTTTTTGAGGCGCTGTTTTAAGACCTTTCCAATCAGCAAGGAAAGGGATCATGGAAATTTAATTCCTCTCATTACGACTTTTTCTTCGCCAAGTAAGGTGATTAACAGAAAACTTAAGACTAACTTTGAGGAGGTCCTTGGACCTGGAGAAACAATTCCGAACTCAACAGTTATATCGGCTTACAGAAGGAACAAAAATTTAAACGACCTTCTTGTTCGAGCCAAGCTACCGTCTTTGGCAGTAGAAAAGACACAGAAGTTAGACGCACAGTTCTCTAGATTGAAGTTCATAAAAAATAATAGAGAAAAGACTTTGATTAAAATCGAACAAGGTTTTAGTCCAAGAACAAAAAATTGTGTTTATGTCATTTATTGTGTTAAATGTGGTGTCAAGTACGTTGGTGAAACGAAAAACACCTTGTCCACACGTATTGTTCAACACAGGTATAACATTACCAACAAAAAAGAAGTTGACACGCCTTTGGTTAAACATTTTTTAGATCATGGCTTAGCATCCGTACGAATGGCTGGTCTTCAAAAGGACATTAACTGGACGGATTGGGAACGAAAAAAGAGGGAAAGGCATTGGATCTTCATGTTGGGTACTAGGGAACCTTTTGGGTTGAATGTCAAATACAAATGACGACAGCCCTAAACTTAGCCCCTACCCAACACCGGGCCCTAACCCTAACTATACTTTTTGCCCTTGCCTAAACCTAATTATTACAACCTTGCCTAAACCTAACCTTAGCCCTTCTACTAATTCTATTACAACCCTAATCTATGACAATCCTAAATCTAACCTTGACCTGACCTTTACTCTAACCCTAACCACTATAACCCTTGCCTAAACCTAATTCTAACTCCTAAAATAATTTTAACCCTAACCCGAACTATAGTCCTAACCCTAATTGGTTTTATCACTATGGGATAATTTTAATTTAATTTAAAATACATTAAAAACTTCATTATCTATATATTTGGCATTTTTAGGGTTAAAAAATCTAATTCGGCAATGATGGGGTTAAAAATCTAATTTAAAATACATTAAAAACTTCATTTTCTATATTGGGCATTTTTAGTTTTTAAAAAAATCTAATTCGGCAATGATGGGGTTAAAAACATTTAAAAACAGTTAAAAAGGGTTAATTAATTCATAAATATATAATTACAATAGAGTATATACATAGTAACATGGGCAAATGCAATTGGCAATACAATTCATATGGAAGGGACGGAACTAAAAGCATACTGCTTTAATACATGGTTCTCTAAGGGCAAAATTACGTACGAAGACGGAGGGTATAAAAGGAGGAGCCTCATAGGAGAGCTCATTCCAGCCTTGACCAGCGACAGATGCAGTCCTCATTCAGCAGACTCTCTGACAAGCTAGCCAACGCAGTTTTCAGTGTGCCATTACCTGAAGAAGACCTTCTTAGGTCGAAACGTTGTATTTTTTCTTTGGCACACCTTCCTTAGTTATTTATTATCGAAAACAACTTGATTTCATTTAAAAAACAATTTTATTTCATTGAAAACAATTTTATTTCATTGAAAACAATTTTATTTCATAAACATCAACAACAATTTAAGAACTTTTTATTTTCAACAGCTTCCTTTTTGTGGAGGAAGACACCGTATTTTTTCTTTGGCTCACTTACCTTAGTTATTTAGTAAAAACAATTTGATTTTATGTAAAAACAATTTTATTTCATTGAAAACAATTTTATTTCATAAACATCAACAACAATTTAAGAACTTTTTATTTTCAACAGCTTCCTTTTTGTGGAGGAAGACACCGTATTTTTTCTTTGGCTCACTTACCTTAGTTATTTAGTAAAAACAATTTGATTTTATGTAAAAACAATTTTATTTCATTGAAAACAATTTTATTTCATAAACATCAACAACAATTTAAGAACTTTTTATTTTCAACAGCTTCCTTTTTGTGGAGGAAGACACCGTATTTTTTTCTTTGGCTCACTTACCTTAGTTATTTAGTAAAAACAATTTGATTTTATGTAAAAACAATTTTATTTCATTGAAAACAATTTGATTTCATAAATATCAACAATAATTCAAGAACCTTTTATTTTTCAACAGCTTCCTTTTTGTGGAGGAAGATTTTTTCAGTTTCTCTTTATTAAAAACGATAAAAACAACAACAAAAAAATTAAAAAATAAATTAATACTTTTAAAAAAAATTGGAAAGAGATGGAGGATTGGACCGAGGTGCGGTACGGCCGTAGGCGCCGTCGCCCTCGCCAGCCCCCCTGGGACCAGGGCTATGGACGGTCTGAAGGGTGGAAGGACCGAGCACCCACCTTCTCCAACCGGAGGGGGTTTCAGGACCCCTACTCCAACCGGAGGGGGTATCAAGACCCCTACCCTAGCCCCAGAGGAGCCTTAACTCCTATCCCTCACCCTGACCTCTAACCCTGACCCTAACCATCACCCTGACCTCTAATCCTAACCCTAACCACCTGACCCTAAACCTAACTCTTCTTGTATGATGCCAACATCCAATAACGTGTCCTGACCCTCAGTATTCCACCACCATGCCTGTCCTCAACGCCTCACTCACTCCTCAGGTCTAAGTTCATCTGGCGGGGGAGACTTGAACGACAGGCGCCGGCCAGTGCCATGCCTTGGTGCTCCATTCAACTGCGAAGTCGTTGGACGACGCGGGGAGCTCCATGTGTCTTTTCTCTATACCTAACCAGCCAGAGCCTTCGGACTGACTTGTCTCCCTGCAAGCCTCTTTGACTTAGACCTGGCATAACTCCTCTTCTGGGACCCATACTCCATCCTGGTTCTCTTAAGGGTCCACTTACCCCAGATAATTAAGGTAAAACACTCCCTGTATGACCATTAATGTACTTCTGGTGAACCTGAAGAGGACGAGCCGGACACTACTGGATGCACGGGACCTCGTAAAACCAAGTTGGCTGTGATCCTAACCCTCTAGCACCTTCAGAAGGCAAGTTATTCACAAAACACACATTTTAACAGCAAAGCATGCTGGGTAGAAAACAAAAACGCTAATTTCCCCTTATTTTAACCACCATTTGAGGTTAAAAAAACCCTCATAACTGCTAAATAAACTACTCTCAACAAAGTAAGAATACTTTTATACCAACTGCAAGAAATAATGTACTTCTGGTGAACCTGAAGAGGACGGGCCGGACTCTACTGGATGCACGGGACCTCCTAAAACCAAGTCGGCTTTGATCCTAACTCTCTAGCACCTTCAGAAGGAAAGTTATTCACAAAACACACATTTTAACAGCAAAGCATGCTGGGTAGAAAACAAAAACGCTAATTTCTCCTCATTTTAACCACAATTTGATGTTAAAAACCTCATTAACTACTAAATAAACTACTCTCAACAAAGTAAGCAGACTTTTATACCAACTGCAAAAAATAAAAGAAAACTAATTTTGTCTGCTTGCACCATGACAGAAAGTAATGTTGCAGTTCATGACTTCAGGAACTAAGCTCTGGACTGGATATGGATTAACAGCATCTCCTGGTGGTCGAGCGGTGTATGGGACACACAGGGGGATCATTTTGAATAAACAGGCAGACTTTCAACCTGTTGGGCCAGGCCAGAGCTACCTAGCGGTGTTAACAACTGGTCTGGTCTAAACAGTTGGTAAGTATTCACCTCCATTAACCTTTTCTCCCCTGTTTGTACAACTAATACCTACTGGACGGATTCAATCTTAATTAAAGTCAAATTAAATTAGATTAAATATACGGTTAAAAATGAGGTTTAAACACCAGACTGATGATAACCTGACTGCAAGCCTAACGCCAACCCGGCTTATTTATTTATCTACTATCTATTATTCATTTATGAAATAATATAGAATAAATAATAAATAAATAGTAATTAATTAATGATTAATTCCAGATAAAAGGAAAAACGGAATAACACCTGATTGGCAATAAGACAGACACACTCTCCGGAACTGATCAGCTGGAGAGGGCCCCCCCCGGGTGAGGGTGTCTAGTGTTAATGGCCGAAACGCCCGATGATCCTGGGGTCCACTACTGATGATGTGTCCGAAATCATATAATTACTCAACAGCAAAACTCAATCCCGACAACATTTGAAAAAACTAAATGGCAACAAGCTTAAAGGAACAAAACTACTGAACAACCCTAAAGACAACAATAACCAATAATAAAACCAAAAACGGATTTATTTAACACGTCTGAAGAGACACTAACCCATAACAACCTGAAAGACGACCACAACAACAACAATGACAACAAAACCAAAAGGGATTATTATTCAATTGTGTATTTTATTTATTATTAATTCAATACAGCACTTTCCGTCCTGTTCAGCTTCCGGTCAAACGCCGTCCGGCCGTGGTCAGCTTGGCTGCCGCGAAGAGGTAATCTCTGTTGCTCGGGTGTTTATGTCGGATCTGGGCCGTGGTCAGCTCGGCTGCCGCGAAGAGCTCGTCTCTGTTGCTCCAGTGTTCAGGTCGGGACTGTTGCTGAGTAGTGATTATGGCAGAAGATTCATTTAATTAATTATTGAATTATTCAATTAAGTGCTTAATTGATTATTTAATTAATTGTACAACAATCCTTCAAGCAAATTCCCTCCAAAAAAGTCTAAACAGCATCTCAAACAGGAAACCACAATCATGACTGCTCTGCTCTTCTGGAATCACTGCACGAGGGACTCGGACTGGGACATCTGGATCTGGAAAGACAGGATCTGTTACTCATCATCCTCACTACGGACCTGGAACACACACACGCACACACGCTCACCTGGCCACTGCTTCACCACATGCGTCACAATTCACGCCCTCCCGCCCCTCCTCCGCTCCTCGGCTGGAGGGAGCGCGTAGGGCCCCAGAGGAGCCTAGACGGGCGGGGGAGCGTTCTTGATGTAGACACATCACCGCTCTTTATCTCTGGTTTAGCTTCTTAGGTCTTCACATCTCACATTCTCGTCACATCGCCCTCCCGCCCCTCCTCCGCTCCTCGGCTGGAGGGAGCGCGTAGGGCCCCAGAGGAGCCTAGACGGGCGGGGGAGCGTTCTTGATGTAGACACATCACCGCTCTTTATCTCTGGTTTAGCTTCCTAGGTCTTCACATCTCACATTCTCGTCACATCGCCCTCCACTCCTCGGCTGGTGTGTGCTGGGAGGGCCCCAGAGGAGCCTTAACTCCTATCCCTCACCCTGACCTCTAACCCTGACCCTAACCATCACCCTGACCTCTAATCCTAACCCTAACCACCTGACCCTAAACCTAACTCTTCTTGTATGATGCCAACATCCAATAACGTGTCCTGACCCTCAGTATTCCACCACCATGCCTGTCCTCAACGCCTCACTCACTCCTCAGGTCTAAGTTCATCTGGCGGGGGAGACTTGAACGACAGGCGCCGGCCAGTGCCATGCCTTGGTGCTCCATTCAACTGCGAAGTCGTTGGACGACGCGGGGAGCTCCATGTGTCTTTTCTCTATACCTAACCAGCCAGAGCCTTCGGACTGACTTGTCTCCCTGCAAGCCTCTTTGACTTAGACCTGGCATAACTCCTCTTCTGGGACCCATACTCCATCCTGGTTCTCTTAAGGGTCCACTTACCCCAGATAATTAAGGTAAAACACTCCCTGTATGACCATTAATGTACTTCTGGTGAACCTGAAGAGGACGAGCCGGACACTACTGGATGCACGGGACCTCGTAAAACCAAGTTGGCTGTGATCCTAACCCTCTAGCACCTTCAGAAGGCAAGTTATTCACAAAACACACATTTTAACAGCAAAGCATGCTGGGTAGAAAACAAAAACGCTAATTTCCCCTTATTTTAACCACCATTTGAGGTTAAAAAAACCCTCATAACTGCTAAATAAACTACTCTCAACAAAGTAAGAATACTTTTATACCAACTGCAAGAAATAATGTACTTCTGGTGAACCTGAAGAGGACGGGCCGGACTCTACTGGATGCACGGGACCTCCTAAAACCAAGTCGGCTTTGATCCTAACTCTCTAGCACCTTCAGAAGGAAAGTTATTCACAAAACACACATTTTAACAGCAAAGCATGCTGGGTAGAAAACAAAAACGCTAATTTCTCCTCATTTTAACCACAATTTGATGTTAAAAACCTCATTAACTACTAAATAAACTACTCTCAACAAAGTAAGCAGACTTTTATACCAACTGCAAAAAATAAAAGAAAACTAATTTTGTCTGCTTGCACCATGACAGAAAGTAATGTTGCAGTTCATGACTTCAGGAACTAAGCTCTGGACTGGATATGGATTAACAGCATCTCCTGGTGGTCGAGCGGTGTATGGGACACACAGGGGGATCATTTTGAATAAACAGGCAGACTTTCAACCTGTTGGGCCAGGCCAGAGCTACCTAGCGGTGTTAACAACTGGTCTGGTCTAAACAGTTGGTAAGTATTCACCTCCATTAACCTTTTCTCCCCTGTTTGTACAACTAATACCTACTGGACGGATTCAATCTTAATTAAAGTCAAATTAAATTAGATTAAATATACGGTTAAAAATGAGGTTTAAACACCAGACTGATGATAACCTGACTGCAAGCCTAACGCCAACCCGGCTTATTTATTTATCTACTATCTATTATTCATTTATGAAATAATATAGAATAAATAATAAATAAATAGTAATTAATTAATGATTAATTCCAGATAAAAGGAAAAACGGAATAACACCTGATTGGCAATAAGACAGACACACTCTCCGGAACTGATCAGCTGGAGAGGGCCCCCCCCGGGTGAGGGTGTCTAGTGTTAATGGCCGAAACGCCCGATGATCCTGGGGTCCACTACTGATGATGTGTCCGAAATCATATAATTACTCAACAGCAAAACTCAATCCCGACAACATTTGAAAAAACTAAATGGCAACAAGCTTAAAGGAACAAAACTACTGAACAACCCTAAAGACAACAATAACCAATAATAAAACCAAAAACGGATTTATTTAACACGTCTGAAGAGACACTAACCCATAACAACCTGAAAGACGACCACAACAACAACAATGACAACAAAACCAAAAGGGATTATTATTCAATTGTGTATTTTATTTATTATTAATTCAATACAGCACTTTCCGTCCTGTTCAGCTTCCGGTCAAACGCCGTCCGGCCGTGGTCAGCTTGGCTGCCGCGAAGAGGTAATCTCTGTTGCTCGGGTGTTTATGTCGGATCTGGGCCGTGGTCAGCTCGGCTGCCGCGAAGAGCTCGTCTCTGTTGCTCCAGTGTTCAGGTCGGGACTGTTGCTGAGTAGTGATTATGGCAGAAGATTCATTTAATTAATTATTGAATTATTCAATTAAGTGCTTAATTGATTATTTAATTAATTGTACAACAATCCTTCAAGCAAATTCCCTCCAAAAAAGTCTAAACAGCATCTCAAACAGGAAACCACAATCATGACTGCTCTGCTCTTCTGGAATCACTGCACGAGGGACTCGGACTGGGACATCTGGATCTGGAAAGACAGGATCTGTTACTCATCATCCTCACTACGGACCTGGAACACACACACGCACACACGCTCACCTGGCCACTGCTTCACCACATGCGTCACAATTCACGCCCTCCCGCCCCTCCTCCGCTCCTCGGCTGGAGGGAGCGCGTAGGGCCCCAGAGGAGCCTAGACGGGCGGGGGAGCGTTCTTGATGTAGACACATCACCGCTCTTTATCTCTGGTTTAGCTTCTTAGGTCTTCACATCTCACATTCTCGTCACATCGCCCTCCCGCCCCTCCTCCGCTCCTCGGCTGGAGGGAGCGCGTAGGGCCCCAGAGGAGCCTAGACGGGCGGGGGAGCGTTCTTGATGTAGACACATCACCGCTCTTTATCTCTGGTTTAGCTTCCTAGGTCTTCACATCTCACATTCTCGTCACATCGCCCTCCACTCCTCGGCTGGTGTGTGCTGGGAGGGCCCCAGAGGAGCCTTAACTCCTATCCCTCACCCTGACCTCTAACCCTGACCCTAACCATCACCCTGACCTCTAATCCTAACCCTAACCACCTGACCCTAAACCTAACTCTTCTTGTATGATGCCAACATCCAATAACGTGTCCTGACCCTCAGTATTCCACCACCATGCCTGTCCTCAACGCCTCACTCACTCCTCAGGTCTAAGTTCATCTGGCGGGGGAGACTTGAACGACAGGCGCCGGCCAGTGCCATGCCTTGGTGCTCCATTCAACTGCGAAGTCGTTGGACGACGCGGGGAGCTCCATGTGTCTTTTCTCTATACCTAACCAGCCAGAGCCTTCGGACTGACTTGTCTCCCTGCAAGCCTCTTTGACTTAGACCTGGCATAACTCCTCTTCTGGGACCCATACTCCATCCTGGTTCTCTTAAGGGTCCACTTACCCCAGATAATTAAGGTAAAACACTCCCTGTATGACCATTAATGTACTTCTGGTGAACCTGAAGAGGACGAGCCGGACACTACTGGATGCACGGGACCTCGTAAAACCAAGTTGGCTGTGATCCTAACCCTCTAGCACCTTCAGAAGGCAAGTTATTCACAAAACACACATTTTAACAGCAAAGCATGCTGGGTAGAAAACAAAAACGCTAATTTCCCCTTATTTTAACCACCATTTGAGGTTAAAAAAACCCTCATAACTGCTAAATAAACTACTCTCAACAAAGTAAGAATACTTTTATACCAACTGCAAGAAATAATGTACTTCTGGTGAACCTGAAGAGGACGGGCCGGACTCTACTGGATGCACGGGACCTCCTAAAACCAAGTCGGCTTTGATCCTAACTCTCTAGCACCTTCAGAAGGAAAGTTATTCACAAAACACACATTTTAACAGCAAAGCATGCTGGGTAGAAAACAAAAACGCTAATTTCTCCTCATTTTAACCACAATTTGATGTTAAAAACCTCATTAACTACTAAATAAACTACTCTCAACAAAGTAAGCAGACTTTTATACCAACTGCAAAAAATAAAAGAAAACTAATTTTGTCTGCTTGCACCATGACAGAAAGTAATGTTGCAGTTCATGACTTCAGGAACTAAGCTCTGGACTGGATATGGATTAACAGCATCTCCTGGTGGTCGAGCGGTGTATGGGACACACAGGGGGATCATTTTGAATAAACAGGCAGACTTTCAACCTGTTGGGCCAGGCCAGAGCTACCTAGCGGTGTTAACAACTGGTCTGGTCTAAACAGTTGGTAAGTATTCACCTCCATTAACCTTTTCTCCCCTGTTTGTACAACTAATACCTACTGGACGGATTCAATCTTAATTAAAGTCAAATTAAATTAGATTAAATATACGGTTAAAAATGAGGTTTAAACACCAGACTGATGATAACCTGACTGCAAGCCTAACGCCAACCCGGCTTATTTATTTATCTACTATCTATTATTCATTTATGAAATAATATAGAATAAATAATAAATAAATAGTAATTAATTAATGATTAATTCCAGATAAAAGGAAAAACGGAATAACACCTGATTGGCAATAAGACAGACACACTCTCCGGAACTGATCAGCTGGAGAGGGCCCCCCCCGGGTGAGGGTGTCTAGTGTTAATGGCCGAAACGCCCGATGATCCTGGGGTCCACTACTGATGATGTGTCCGAAATCATATAATTACTCAACAGCAAAACTCAATCCCGACAACATTTGAAAAAACTAAATGGCAACAAGCTTAAAGGAACAAAACTACTGAACAACCCTAAAGACAACAATAACCAATAATAAAACCAAAAACGGATTTATTTAACACGTCTGAAGAGACACTAACCCATAACAACCTGAAAGACGACCACAACAACAACAATGACAACAAAACCAAAAGGGATTATTATTCAATTGTGTATTTTATTTATTATTAATTCAATACAGCACTTTCCGTCCTGTTCAGCTTCCGGTCAAACGCCGTCCGGCCGTGGTCAGCTTGGCTGCCGCGAAGAGGTAATCTCTGTTGCTCGGGTGTTTATGTCGGATCTGGGCCGTGGTCAGCTCGGCTGCCGCGAAGAGCTCGTCTCTGTTGCTCCAGTGTTCAGGTCGGGACTGTTGCTGAGTAGTGATTATGGCAGAAGATTCATTTAATTAATTATTGAATTATTCAATTAAGTGCTTAATTGATTATTTAATTAATTGTACAACAATCCTTCAAGCAAATTCCCTCCAAAAAAGTCTAAACAGCATCTCAAACAGGAAACCACAATCATGACTGCTCTGCTCTTCTGGAATCACTGCACGAGGGACTCGGACTGGGACATCTGGATCTGGAAAGACAGGATCTGTTACTCATCATCCTCACTACGGACCTGGAACACACACACGCACACACGCTCACCTGGCCACTGCTTCACCACATGCGTCACAATTCACGCCCTCCCGCCCCTCCTCCGCTCCTCGGCTGGAGGGAGCGCGTAGGGCCCCAGAGGAGCCTAGACGGGCGGGGGAGCGTTCTTGATGTAGACACATCACCGCTCTTTATCTCTGGTTTAGCTTCTTAGGTCTTCACATCTCACATTCTCGTCACATCGCCCTCCCGCCCCTCCTCCGCTCCTCGGCTGGAGGGAGCGCGTAGGGCCCCAGAGGAGCCTAGACGGGCGGGGGAGCGTTCTTGATGTAGACACATCACCGCTCTTTATCTCTGGTTTAGCTTCCTAGGTCTTCACATCTCACATTCTCGTCACATCGCCCTCCACTCCTCGGCTGGTGTGTGCTGGGAGGGCCCCAGAGGAGCCTTAACTCCTATCCCTCACCCTGACCTCTAACCCTGACCCTAACCATCACCCTGACCTCTAATCCTAACCCTAACCACCTGACCCTAAACCTAACTCTTCTTGTATGATGCCAACATCCAATAACGTGTCCTGACCCTCAGTATTCCACCACCATGCCTGTCCTCAACGCCTCACTCACTCCTCAGGTCTAAGTTCATCTGGCGGGGGAGACTTGAACGACAGGCGCCGGCCAGTGCCATGCCTTGGTGCTCCATTCAACTGCGAAGTCGTTGGACGACGCGGGGAGCTCCATGTGTCTTTTCTCTATACCTAACCAGCCAGAGCCTTCGGACTGACTTGTCTCCCTGCAAGCCTCTTTGACTTAGACCTGGCATAACTCCTCTTCTGGGACCCATACTCCATCCTGGTTCTCTTAAGGGTCCACTTACCCCAGATAATTAAGGTAAAACACTCCCTGTATGACCATTAATGTACTTCTGGTGAACCTGAAGAGGACGAGCCGGACACTACTGGATGCACGGGACCTCGTAAAACCAAGTTGGCTGTGATCCTAACCCTCTAGCACCTTCAGAAGGCAAGTTATTCACAAAACACACATTTTAACAGCAAAGCATGCTGGGTAGAAAACAAAAACGCTAATTTCCCCTTATTTTAACCACCATTTGAGGTTAAAAAAACCCTCATAACTGCTAAATAAACTACTCTCAACAAAGTAAGAATACTTTTATACCAACTGCAAGAAATAATGTACTTCTGGTGAACCTGAAGAGGACGGGCCGGACTCTACTGGATGCACGGGACCTCCTAAAACCAAGTCGGCTTTGATCCTAACTCTCTAGCACCTTCAGAAGGAAAGTTATTCACAAAACACACATTTTAACAGCAAAGCATGCTGGGTAGAAAACAAAAACGCTAATTTCTCCTCATTTTAACCACAATTTGATGTTAAAAACCTCATTAACTACTAAATAAACTACTCTCAACAAAGTAAGCAGACTTTTATACCAACTGCAAAAAATAAAAGAAAACTAATTTTGTCTGCTTGCACCATGACAGAAAGTAATGTTGCAGTTCATGACTTCAGGAACTAAGCTCTGGACTGGATATGGATTAACAGCATCTCCTGGTGGTCGAGCGGTGTATGGGACACACAGGGGGATCATTTTGAATAAACAGGCAGACTTTCAACCTGTTGGGCCAGGCCAGAGCTACCTAGCGGTGTTAACAACTGGTCTGGTCTAAACAGTTGGTAAGTATTCACCTCCATTAACCTTTTCTCCCCTGTTTGTACAACTAATACCTACTGGACGGATTCAATCTTAATTAAAGTCAAATTAAATTAGATTAAATATACGGTTAAAAATGAGGTTTAAACACCAGACTGATGATAACCTGACTGCAAGCCTAACGCCAACCCGGCTTATTTATTTATCTACTATCTATTATTCATTTATGAAATAATATAGAATAAATAATAAATAAATAGTAATTAATTAATGATTAATTCCAGATAAAAGGAAAAACGGAATAACACCTGATTGGCAATAAGACAGACACACTCTCCGGAACTGATCAGCTGGAGAGGGCCCCCCCCGGGTGAGGGTGTCTAGTGTTAATGGCCGAAACGCCCGATGATCCTGGGGTCCACTACTGATGATGTGTCCGAAATCATATAATTACTCAACAGCAAAACTCAATCCCGACAACATTTGAAAAAACTAAATGGCAACAAGCTTAAAGGAACAAAACTACTGAACAACCCTAAAGACAACAATAACCAATAATAAAACCAAAAACGGATTTATTTAACACGTCTGAAGAGACACTAACCCATAACAACCTGAAAGACGACCACAACAACAACAATGACAACAAAACCAAAAGGGATTATTATTCAATTGTGTATTTTATTTATTATTAATTCAATACAGCACTTTCCGTCCTGTTCAGCTTCCGGTCAAACGCCGTCCGGCCGTGGTCAGCTTGGCTGCCGCGAAGAGGTAATCTCTGTTGCTCGGGTGTTTATGTCGGATCTGGGCCGTGGTCAGCTCGGCTGCCGCGAAGAGCTCGTCTCTGTTGCTCCAGTGTTCAGGTCGGGACTGTTGCTGAGTAGTGATTATGGCAGAAGATTCATTTAATTAATTATTGAATTATTCAATTAAGTGCTTAATTGATTATTTAATTAATTGTACAACAATCCTTCAAGCAAATTCCCTCCAAAAAAGTCTAAACAGCATCTCAAACAGGAAACCACAATCATGACTGCTCTGCTCTTCTGGAATCACTGCACGAGGGACTCGGACTGGGACATCTGGATCTGGAAAGACAGGATCTGTTACTCATCATCCTCACTACGGACCTGGAACACACACACGCACACACGCTCACCTGGCCACTGCTTCACCACATGCGTCACAATTCACGCCCTCCCGCCCCTCCTCCGCTCCTCGGCTGGAGGGAGCGCGTAGGGCCCCAGAGGAGCCTAGACGGGCGGGGGAGCGTTCTTGATGTAGACACATCACCGCTCTTTATCTCTGGTTTAGCTTCTTAGGTCTTCACATCTCACATTCTCGTCACATCGCCCTCCCGCCCCTCCTCCGCTCCTCGGCTGGAGGGAGCGCGTAGGGCCCCAGAGGAGCCTAGACGGGCGGGGGAGCGTTCTTGATGTAGACACATCACCGCTCTTTATCTCTGGTTTAGCTTCCTAGGTCTTCACATCTCACATTCTCGTCACATCGCCCTCCACTCCTCGGCTGGTGTGTGCTGGGAGGGCCCCAGAGGAGCCTTAACTCCTATCCCTCACCCTGACCTCTAACCCTGACCCTAACCATCACCCTGACCTCTAATCCTAACCCTAACCACCTGACCCTAAACCTAACTCTTCTTGTATGATGCCAACATCCAATAACGTGTCCTGACCCTCAGTATTCCACCACCATGCCTGTCCTCAACGCCTCACTCACTCCTCAGGTCTAAGTTCATCTGGCGGGGGAGACTTGAACGACAGGCGCCGGCCAGTGCCATGCCTTGGTGCTCCATTCAACTGCGAAGTCGTTGGACGACGCGGGGAGCTCCATGTGTCTTTTCTCTATACCTAACCAGCCAGAGCCTTCGGACTGACTTGTCTCCCTGCAAGCCTCTTTGACTTAGACCTGGCATAACTCCTCTTCTGGGACCCATACTCCATCCTGGTTCTCTTAAGGGTCCACTTACCCCAGATAATTAAGGTAAAACACTCCCTGTATGACCATTAATGTACTTCTGGTGAACCTGAAGAGGACGAGCCGGACACTACTGGATGCACGGGACCTCGTAAAACCAAGTTGGCTGTGATCCTAACCCTCTAGCACCTTCAGAAGGCAAGTTATTCACAAAACACACATTTTAACAGCAAAGCATGCTGGGTAGAAAACAAAAACGCTAATTTCCCCTTATTTTAACCACCATTTGAGGTTAAAAAAACCCTCATAACTGCTAAATAAACTACTCTCAACAAAGTAAGAATACTTTTATACCAACTGCAAGAAATAATGTACTTCTGGTGAACCTGAAGAGGACGGGCCGGACTCTACTGGATGCACGGGACCTCCTAAAACCAAGTCGGCTTTGATCCTAACTCTCTAGCACCTTCAGAAGGAAAGTTATTCACAAAACACACATTTTAACAGCAAAGCATGCTGGGTAGAAAACAAAAACGCTAATTTCTCCTCATTTTAACCACAATTTGATGTTAAAAACCTCATTAACTACTAAATAAACTACTCTCAACAAAGTAAGCAGACTTTTATACCAACTGCAAAAAATAAAAGAAAACTAATTTTGTCTGCTTGCACCATGACAGAAAGTAATGTTGCAGTTCATGACTTCAGGAACTAAGCTCTGGACTGGATATGGATTAACAGCATCTCCTGGTGGTCGAGCGGTGTATGGGACACACAGGGGGATCATTTTGAATAAACAGGCAGACTTTCAACCTGTTGGGCCAGGCCAGAGCTACCTAGCGGTGTTAACAACTGGTCTGGTCTAAACAGTTGGTAAGTATTCACCTCCATTAACCTTTTCTCCCCTGTTTGTACAACTAATACCTACTGGACGGATTCAATCTTAATTAAAGTCAAATTAAATTAGATTAAATATACGGTTAAAAATGAGGTTTAAACACCAGACTGATGATAACCTGACTGCAAGCCTAACGCCAACCCGGCTTATTTATTTATCTACTATCTATTATTCATTTATGAAATAATATAGAATAAATAATAAATAAATAGTAATTAATTAATGATTAATTCCAGATAAAAGGAAAAACGGAATAACACCTGATTGGCAATAAGACAGACACACTCTCCGGAACTGATCAGCTGGAGAGGGCCCCCCCCGGGTGAGGGTGTCTAGTGTTAATGGCCGAAACGCCCGATGATCCTGGGGTCCACTACTGATGATGTGTCCGAAATCATATAATTACTCAACAGCAAAACTCAATCCCGACAACATTTGAAAAAACTAAATGGCAACAAGCTTAAAGGAACAAAACTACTGAACAACCCTAAAGACAACAATAACCAATAATAAAACCAAAAACGGATTTATTTAACACGTCTGAAGAGACACTAACCCATAACAACCTGAAAGACGACCACAACAACAACAATGACAACAAAACCAAAAGGGATTATTATTCAATTGTGTATTTTATTTATTATTAATTCAATACAGCACTTTCCGTCCTGTTCAGCTTCCGGTCAAACGCCGTCCGGCCGTGGTCAGCTTGGCTGCCGCGAAGAGGTAATCTCTGTTGCTCGGGTGTTTATGTCGGATCTGGGCCGTGGTCAGCTCGGCTGCCGCGAAGAGCTCGTCTCTGTTGCTCCAGTGTTCAGGTCGGGACTGTTGCTGAGTAGTGATTATGGCAGAAGATTCATTTAATTAATTATTGAATTATTCAATTAAGTGCTTAATTGATTATTTAATTAATTGTACAACAATCCTTCAAGCAAATTCCCTCCAAAAAAGTCTAAACAGCATCTCAAACAGGAAACCACAATCATGACTGCTCTGCTCTTCTGGAATCACTGCACGAGGGACTCGGACTGGGACATCTGGATCTGGAAAGACAGGATCTGTTACTCATCATCCTCACTACGGACCTGGAACACACACACGCACACACGCTCACCTGGCCACTGCTTCACCACATGCGTCACAATTCACGCCCTCCCGCCCCTCCTCCGCTCCTCGGCTGGAGGGAGCGCGTAGGGCCCCAGAGGAGCCTAGACGGGCGGGGGAGCGTTCTTGATGTAGACACATCACCGCTCTTTATCTCTGGTTTAGCTTCTTAGGTCTTCACATCTCACATTCTCGTCACATCGCCCTCCCGCCCCTCCTCCGCTCCTCGGCTGGAGGGAGCGCGTAGGGCCCCAGAGGAGCCTAGACGGGCGGGGGAGCGTTCTTGATGTAGACACATCACCGCTCTTTATCTCTGGTTTAGCTTCCTAGGTCTTCACATCTCACATTCTCGTCACATCGCCCTCCACTCCTCGGCTGGTGTGTGCTGGGAGGGCCCCAGAGGAGCCTTAACTCCTATCCCTCACCCTGACCTCTAACCCTGACCCTAACCATCACCCTGACCTCTAATCCTAACCCTAACCACCTGACCCTAAACCTAACTCTTCTTGTATGATGCCAACATCCAATAACGTGTCCTGACCCTCAGTATTCCACCACCATGCCTGTCCTCAACGCCTCACTCACTCCTCAGGTCTAAGTTCATCTGGCGGGGGAGACTTGAACGACAGGCGCCGGCCAGTGCCATGCCTTGGTGCTCCATTCAACTGCGAAGTCGTTGGACGACGCGGGGAGCTCCATGTGTCTTTTCTCTATACCTAACCAGCCAGAGCCTTCGGACTGACTTGTCTCCCTGCAAGCCTCTTTGACTTAGACCTGGCATAACTCCTCTTCTGGGACCCATACTCCATCCTGGTTCTCTTAAGGGTCCACTTACCCCAGATAATTAAGGTAAAACACTCCCTGTATGACCATTAATGTACTTCTGGTGAACCTGAAGAGGACGAGCCGGACACTACTGGATGCACGGGACCTCGTAAAACCAAGTTGGCTGTGATCCTAACCCTCTAGCACCTTCAGAAGGCAAGTTATTCACAAAACACACATTTTAACAGCAAAGCATGCTGGGTAGAAAACAAAAACGCTAATTTCCCCTTATTTTAACCACCATTTGAGGTTAAAAAAACCCTCATAACTGCTAAATAAACTACTCTCAACAAAGTAAGAATACTTTTATACCAACTGCAAGAAATAATGTACTTCTGGTGAACCTGAAGAGGACGGGCCGGACTCTACTGGATGCACGGGACCTCCTAAAACCAAGTCGGCTTTGATCCTAACTCTCTAGCACCTTCAGAAGGAAAGTTATTCACAAAACACACATTTTAACAGCAAAGCATGCTGGGTAGAAAACAAAAACGCTAATTTCTCCTCATTTTAACCACAATTTGATGTTAAAAACCTCATTAACTACTAAATAAACTACTCTCAACAAAGTAAGCAGACTTTTATACCAACTGCAAAAAATAAAAGAAAACTAATTTTGTCTGCTTGCACCATGACAGAAAGTAATGTTGCAGTTCATGACTTCAGGAACTAAGCTCTGGACTGGATATGGATTAACAGCATCTCCTGGTGGTCGAGCGGTGTATGGGACACACAGGGGGATCATTTTGAATAAACAGGCAGACTTTCAACCTGTTGGGCCAGGCCAGAGCTACCTAGCGGTGTTAACAACTGGTCTGGTCTAAACAGTTGGTAAGTATTCACCTCCATTAACCTTTTCTCCCCTGTTTGTACAACTAATACCTACTGGACGGATTCAATCTTAATTAAAGTCAAATTAAATTAGATTAAATATACGGTTAAAAATGAGGTTTAAACACCAGACTGATGATAACCTGACTGCAAGCCTAACGCCAACCCGGCTTATTTATTTATCTACTATCTATTATTCATTTATGAAATAATATAGAATAAATAATAAATAAATAGTAATTAATTAATGATTAATTCCAGATAAAAGGAAAAACGGAATAACACCTGATTGGCAATAAGACAGACACACTCTCCGGAACTGATCAGCTGGAGAGGGCCCCCCCCGGGTGAGGGTGTCTAGTGTTAATGGCCGAAACGCCCGATGATCCTGGGGTCCACTACTGATGATGTGTCCGAAATCATATAATTACTCAACAGCAAAACTCAATCCCGACAACATTTGAAAAAACTAAATGGCAACAAGCTTAAAGGAACAAAACTACTGAACAACCCTAAAGACAACAATAACCAATAATAAAACCAAAAACGGATTTATTTAACACGTCTGAAGAGACACTAACCCATAACAACCTGAAAGACGACCACAACAACAACAATGACAACAAAACCAAAAGGGATTATTATTCAATTGTGTATTTTATTTATTATTAATTCAATACAGCACTTTCCGTCCTGTTCAGCTTCCGGTCAAACGCCGTCCGGCCGTGGTCAGCTTGGCTGCCGCGAAGAGGTAATCTCTGTTGCTCGGGTGTTTATGTCGGATCTGGGCCGTGGTCAGCTCGGCTGCCGCGAAGAGCTCGTCTCTGTTGCTCCAGTGTTCAGGTCGGGACTGTTGCTGAGTAGTGATTATGGCAGAAGATTCATTTAATTAATTATTGAATTATTCAATTAAGTGCTTAATTGATTATTTAATTAATTGTACAACAATCCTTCAAGCAAATTCCCTCCAAAAAAGTCTAAACAGCATCTCAAACAGGAAACCACAATCATGACTGCTCTGCTCTTCTGGAATCACTGCACGAGGGACTCGGACTGGGACATCTGGATCTGGAAAGACAGGATCTGTTACTCATCATCCTCACTACGGACCTGGAACACACACACGCACACACGCTCACCTGGCCACTGCTTCACCACATGCGTCACAATTCACGCCCTCCCGCCCCTCCTCCGCTCCTCGGCTGGAGGGAGCGCGTAGGGCCCCAGAGGAGCCTAGACGGGCGGGGGAGCGTTCTTGATGTAGACACATCACCGCTCTTTATCTCTGGTTTAGCTTCTTAGGTCTTCACATCTCACATTCTCGTCACATCGCCCTCCCGCCCCTCCTCCGCTCCTCGGCTGGAGGGAGCGCGTAGGGCCCCAGAGGAGCCTAGACGGGCGGGGGAGCGTTCTTGATGTAGACACATCACCGCTCTTTATCTCTGGTTTAGCTTCCTAGGTCTTCACATCTCACATTCTCGTCACATCGCCCTCCACTCCTCGGCTGGTGTGTGCTGGGAGGGCCCCAGAGGAGCCTTAACTCCTATCCCTCACCCTGACCTCTAACCCTGACCCTAACCATCACCCTGACCTCTAATCCTAACCCTAACCACCTGACCCTAAACCTAACTCTTCTTGTATGATGCCAACATCCAATAACGTGTCCTGACCCTCAGTATTCCACCACCATGCCTGTCCTCAACGCCTCACTCACTCCTCAGGTCTAAGTTCATCTGGCGGGGGAGACTTGAACGACAGGCGCCGGCCAGTGCCATGCCTTGGTGCTCCATTCAACTGCGAAGTCGTTGGACGACGCGGGGAGCTCCATGTGTCTTTTCTCTATACCTAACCAGCCAGAGCCTTCGGACTGACTTGTCTCCCTGCAAGCCTCTTTGACTTAGACCTGGCATAACTCCTCTTCTGGGACCCATACTCCATCCTGGTTCTCTTAAGGGTCCACTTACCCCAGATAATTAAGGTAAAACACTCCCTGTATGACCATTAATGTACTTCTGGTGAACCTGAAGAGGACGAGCCGGACACTACTGGATGCACGGGACCTCGTAAAACCAAGTTGGCTGTGATCCTAACCCTCTAGCACCTTCAGAAGGCAAGTTATTCACAAAACACACATTTTAACAGCAAAGCATGCTGGGTAGAAAACAAAAACGCTAATTTCCCCTTATTTTAACCACCATTTGAGGTTAAAAAAACCCTCATAACTGCTAAATAAACTACTCTCAACAAAGTAAGAATACTTTTATACCAACTGCAAGAAATAATGTACTTCTGGTGAACCTGAAGAGGACGGGCCGGACTCTACTGGATGCACGGGACCTCCTAAAACCAAGTCGGCTTTGATCCTAACTCTCTAGCACCTTCAGAAGGAAAGTTATTCACAAAACACACATTTTAACAGCAAAGCATGCTGGGTAGAAAACAAAAACGCTAATTTCTCCTCATTTTAACCACAATTTGATGTTAAAAACCTCATTAACTACTAAATAAACTACTCTCAACAAAGTAAGCAGACTTTTATACCAACTGCAAAAAATAAAAGAAAACTAATTTTGTCTGCTTGCACCATGACAGAAAGTAATGTTGCAGTTCATGACTTCAGGAACTAAGCTCTGGACTGGATATGGATTAACAGCATCTCCTGGTGGTCGAGCGGTGTATGGGACACACAGGGGGATCATTTTGAATAAACAGCAGACTTTCAACCTGTTGGGCCAGGCCAGAGCTACCTAGCGGTGTAAACAACTGGTCTGGTCCTAAACAGTGTGGTAAGTATTCACCTCCATTAACCTTTTCTCCCCTGTTTGTACAACTAATACCTACTGGACGGATTCAATCTTAATTAAAGTCAAATTAAATTAGATAAATATACGGTTAAAAATGAGGTTTAAACACCAGACTGATGATAACCTGACTGCAAGCCTAACGCCAACCCGGCTTATTTATTTATCTACTATCTATTATTCATTTATGAAATAATATAGAATAAATAATAAATAAATAGTAATTAATTAATGATTAATTCCAGATAAAAAGGAAAACGGAATAACACCTGATTGGCAATAAGACAGACACACTCTCCGGAACTGATCAGCTGGAGAGGGCCCCCCCCGGGTGAGGGTGTCTAGTGTTAATGGCCGAAACGCCCGATGATCCTGGGGTCCACTACTGATGATGTGTCCGAAATCATATAATTACTCAACAGCAAAACTCAATCCCGACAACATTTGAAAAAACTAAATGGCAACAAGCTTAAAGGAACAAAACTACTGAACAACCCTAAAGACAACAATAACCAATAATAAAACCAAAAACGGATTTATTTAACACGTCTGAAGAGACACTAACCCATAACAACCTGAAAGACGACCACAACAACAACAATGACAACAAAACCAAAAGGGATTATTATTCAATTGTGTATTTTATTTATTATTAATTCAATACAGCACTTTCCGTCCTGTTCAGCTTCCGGTCAAACGCCGTCCGGCCGTGGTCAGCTTGGCTGCCGCGAAGAGGTAATCTCTGTTGCTCGGGTGTTTATGTCGGATCTGGGCCGTGGTCAGCTCGGCTGCCGCGAAGAGCTCGTCTCTGTTGCTCCAGTGTTCAGGTCGGGACTGTTGCTGAGTAGTGATTATGGCAGAAGATTCATTTAATTAATTATTGAATTATTCAATTAAGTGCTTAATTGATTATTTAATTAATTGTACAACAATCCTTCAAGCAAATTCCCTCCAAAAAAGTCTAAACAGCATCTCAAACAGGAAACCACAATCATGACTGCTCTGCTCTTCTGGAATCACTGCACGAGGGACTCGGACTGGGACATCTGGATCTGGAAAGACAGGATCTGTTACTCATCATCCTCACTACGGACCTGGAACACACACACGCACACACGCTCACCTGGCCACTGCTTCACCACATGCGTCACAATTCACGCCCTCCCGCCCCTCCTCCGCTCCTCGGCTGGAGGGAGCGCGTAGGGCCCCAGAGGAGCCTAGACGGGCGGGGGAGCGTTCTTGATGTAGACACATCACCGCTCTTTATCTCTGGTTTAGCTTCTTAGGTCTTCACATCTCACATTCTCGTCACATCGCCCTCCCGCCCCTCCTCCGCTCCTCGGCTGGAGGGAGCGCGTAGGGCCCCAGAGGAGCCTAGACGGGCGGGGGAGCGTTCTTGATGTAGACACATCACCGCTCTTTATCTCTGGTTTAGCTTCCTAGGTCTTCACATCTCACATTCTCGTCACATCGCCCTCCACTCCTCGGCTGGTGTGTGCTGGGAGGGCCCCAGAGGAGCCTTAACTCCTATCCCTCACCCTGACCTCTAACCCTGACCCTAACCATCACCCTGACCTCTAATCCTAACCCTAACCACCTGACCCTAAACCTAACTCTTCTTGTATGATGCCAACATCCAATAACGTGTCCTGACCCTCAGTATTCCACCACCATGCCTGTCCTCAACGCCTCACTCACTCCTCAGGTCTAAGTTCATCTGGCGGGGGAGACTTGAACGACAGGCGCCGGCCAGTGCCATGCCTTGGTGCTCCATTCAACTGCGAAGTCGTTGGACGACGCGGGGAGCTCCATGTGTCTTTTCTCTATACCTAACCCTAACCCTAACCCTAACCCTAACCCTAACCCTAGTATAAAAGGGAGAGCAGAACATGAAGTGCATCAGTTTGGCGGGGAACTTCGGAGGAGCAACATCTCCCCAGAGAAACTCAATTACTTACCGATACTTACCAACTCAATTACTTACCGATACTTACCTGTATGATGGCAACCTGAAGAAGTCCGAATCAAGACGAAACGTCGACGCCACATGCAGAAGAAAAACAAGGTTAACCAACTCAAACAAGGGAGGGAATTATTAAAAAAACAACATGATGCCAAACAAAAAAGTTAAAAACAACAAAAAAATAGTAAACACAATGAAAACAAGAAAAAGAGTGGTGTATTAAAACAAATAAGTTATACTTGATATAAGATTTAATTTGATGATAAAAAAACTCAACTAGATAAAACAAATACGTTATTATATATATACACCGCGACAACAAACCCAATTAGAGGTGATGGGGAGGGGCGTCTGATCATCCCCCATGTACAAGATGGACCGTGCACCTTTGGGGGGACAGGTAGTGCACCTGTCTCTCTATTTCTTTCCTCTAACCTAACCCTAACCCTAACCCTAACCCTAACCCTAACCCTAACCCCCCCCGGGTGAGGGTGTCTAGTGACAATGGCCGAAACGCCCGATGATCCTGGGGTCCACTACTGATGATGTGTCCGAAATCATATAATTACTCAACAGCAAAACTCAATCCCGACAACATTTGAAAAAACTAAAGGACAACAAGCTTAAAGGAACAAAACTACTGAACAACCCTAAAGACAACAATAACCAATAATAAAACCAAAAACAGATTTATTTAACACGTCTGAAGAGACACTAACCCTTAACAACCTGAAAGACGACCACAACAACAACAATGACAACAAAACCAAAAGGGATTATTATTCAATTGTGTATTTTATTTATTATTAATTCAATACAGCACTTTCCGTCCTGTTCAGCTTCCGGTCAAACGCCGTCCGGCCGTGGTCAGCTTGGCTGCCGCGAAGAGGTAATCTCTGTTGCTCGGGTGTTTATGTCGGATCTGGGCCGTGGTCAGCTCGGCTGCCGCGAAGAGCTCGTCTCTGTTGCTCCAGTGTTCAGGTCGGGACTGTTGCTGAGTAGTGATTATGGCAGAAGATTCATTTAATAAATTATTGAATTATTCAATTAAGTGTTTAATTGATTATTTAATTAACTGTATAACAATCCTTCAAGCAAATTCCCTCCAAAAGGTCTAAACAGCAGCTCAAACAGGAAACCACAATCATGACTGCTCTGCTCTTCTGGAATCACTGCACGAGGCACTCGGACTGGGACATCTGGATCTGGAGAGGCAGGATCTGTTACTCATCATCCTCACTACGGACCTGGAACACACACACGCACACACGCTCACCTGGCCACTGCTTCACCACATTCGTCACAGTTCACGCCCTCCCGCCCCTCCTCCGCTCCTCGGCTGGAGAGTGCGTGTAGGGCCCCAGAGGAGCCTAGACAGGCGGGGAGGGTTCTTGATGTAGACACATCACCCCTCTTTATCTCTGGCTTAGCTTCTTAGGTCTTCACATCTCACATTCTCGTCACATCGCCCTCCCGCCCCTCCTCCGCTCCTCGGCTAGAGGGCCCCAGAGGAGCCTTAACTCCTATCCCTCACCCTGACCTCTAACCCTTACCCTAACCATCACCCTGACCTCTATACCTAATCCTAACCACCTGACCCTAAACCTAACTCCTCTTGTATGATGCCAACAGCCAATAACGTGTCCTGACCCTCAGTATTCCACCACCATGCCTGTCCTCAACGCCTCACTCACTCCTCAGGTCTAAGTTCATCTGGCGGGGGAGACTTGAACGACATGCGCCGGCCAGTGCCATGCCTTGGTGCTCCATTCAACTGCGAAGTCGTTGGACGACGCGGGGAGCTCCATGTGTCCTTTCTCTATACCTAACCAGCCAGAGCCTTCGGACTGACTTGTCTCCCTGCAAGCCTCTTTGACTTAGACCTGGCATAACTCTCCTCTTCTGGGACCCATACTCCATCCTGGTTCTCTTAAGGGTCCACCTACCCCAGATAATTAAGGTAAAACACTCCCTGTATGACCATTAATGTACTTCTGGTGAACCTGAAGAGGACGAGCCGGACACTACTGGATGCACGGGACCTCGTAAAACCAAGTTGGCTTTAATCCTAACCCTCTAGCACCTTCAGAAGGCAAGTTATTCACAAAACACACGTTTTAACAGCAAAGCATGCTGGGTAGAAAACCAAAACGCTAATTTCCCCTTATTTTAACCACCATTTGATGTTAAAAAAAACCTCATAACTGCTAAATAAACTACTCTCAACAAAGTAAGAATACTTTTATACCAACTGCAAGAAATAATGCACTTCTGGTGAACCTGAAGAGGACGGGCCGGACTCTACTGGATGCACGGGACCTCCTAAAACCAAGTCGGCTTTGATCCTAACTCTCTAGCACCTTCAGAAGGAAAGTTATTCACAAAACACACATTTTAACAGCAAAGCATGCTGGGTAGAAAACAAAAACGCTAATTTCTCCTCATTTTAACCACAATTTGATGTTAAAAACCTCATTAACTGCTAAATAAACTACTCTCAACAAAGTAAGCAGACTTTTATACCAACTGCAAAAAATAAAAGAAAACTAATTTTGTCTGCTTGCACCATGACAGAAAGTAATGTTGCAGTTCATGACTTCAGGAACTAAGCTCTGGACTGGATATGGATTAACAGCATCTCCTGGTGGTCGAGCGGTGTATGGGACACACAGGGGGATAATTTTGAATAAACAGGCAGACTTTCAACCTGTTGGGCCAGGCCAGAGCTACCTAGCGGTGTTAACAACTGGTCTGGTTTAAACAGTTGGTAAGTATTCACCTCCATTAACCTTTTCTCCCCTGTTTGTACAACTAATACCTACTGGACGGATTCAATCTTAATTAAAGTCAAATTAAATTAGCTTAAATATACGGTTAAAAATGAGGTTTAAACACCAGACTGATGATAACCTGACTGCAAGCCTAACGCCAACCCGGCTTATTTATTTATCTACTATCTATTATTCATTTATGAAATAATACAGAATAAATAATAAATAAATAGTAATTAATTAATGATTAATTCCAGATAAAAGGAAAAACGGAATAACACCTGATTGGCAATAAGACAGACACACTCTCCGGAACTGATCAGCTGGAGAGGGCCCCCCCCGGGTGAGGGTGTCTAGTGACAATGGCCGAAACGCCCGATGATCCTGGGGTCCACTACTGATGATGTGTCCGAAATCATATAATTACTCAACAGCAAAACTCAATCCCGACAACATTTGAAAAAACTAAAGGACAACAAGCTTAAAGGAACAAAACTACTGAACAACCCTAAAGACAACAATAACCAATAATAAAACCAAAAACAGATTTATTTAACACGTCTGAAGAGACACTAACCCTTAACAACCTGAAAGACGACCACAACAACAACAATGACAACAAAACCAAAAGGGATTATTATTCAATTGTGTATTTTATTTATTATTAATTCAATACAGCACTTTCCGTCCTGTTCAGCTTCCGGTCAAACGCCGTCCGGCCGTGGTCAGCTTGGCTGCCGCGAAGAGGTAATCTCTGTTGCTCGGGTGTTTATGTCGGATCTGGGCCGTGGTCAGCTCGGCTGCCGCGAAGAGCTCGTCTCTGTTGCTCCAGTGTTCAGGTCGGGACTGTTGCTGAGTAGTGATTATGGCAGAAGATTCATTTAATAAATTATTGAATTATTCAATTAAGTGTTTAATTGATTATTTAATTAACTGTATAACAATCCTTCAAGCAAATTCCCTCCAAAAGGTCTAAACAGCAGCTCAAACAGGAAACCACAATCATGACTGCTCTGCTCTTCTGGAATCACTGCACGAGGCACTCGGACTGGGACATCTGGATCTGGAGAGGCAGGATCTGTTACTCATCATCCTCACTACGGACCTGGAACACACACACGCACACACGCTCACCTGGCCACTGCTTCACCACATTCGTCACAGTTCACGCCCTCCCGCCCCTCCTCCGCTCCTCGGCTGGAGAGTGCGTGTAGGGCCCCAGAGGAGCCTAGACAGGCGGGGAGGGTTCTTGATGTAGACACATCACCCCTCTTTATCTCTGGCTTAGCTTCTTAGGTCTTCACATCTCACATTCTCGTCACATCGCCCTCCCGCCCCTCCTCCGCTCCTCGGCTAGAGGGCCCCAGAGGAGCCTTAACTCCTATCCCTCACCCTGACCTCTAACCCTTACCCTAACCATCACCCTGACCTCTATACCTAATCCTAACCACCTGACCCTAAACCTAACTCCTCTTGTATGATGCCAACAGCCAATAACGTGTCCTGACCCTCAGTATTCCACCACCATGCCTGTCCTCAACGCCTCACTCACTCCTCAGGTCTAAGTTCATCTGGCGGGGGAGACTTGAACGACATGCGCCGGCCAGTGCCATGCCTTGGTGCTCCATTCAACTGCGAAGTCGTTGGACGACGCGGGGAGCTCCATGTGTCCTTTCTCTATACCTAACCAGCCAGAGCCTTCGGACTGACTTGTCTCCCTGCAAGCCTCTTTGACTTAGACCTGGCATAACTCTCCTCTTCTGGGACCCATACTCCATCCTGGTTCTCTTAAGGGTCCACCTACCCCAGATAATTAAGGTAAAACACTCCCTGTATGACCATTAATGTACTTCTGGTGAACCTGAAGAGGACGAGCCGGACACTACTGGATGCACGGGACCTCGTAAAACCAAGTTGGCTTTAATCCTAACCCTCTAGCACCTTCAGAAGGCAAGTTATTCACAAAACACACGTTTTAACAGCAAAGCATGCTGGGTAGAAAACCAAAACGCTAATTTCCCCTTATTTTAACCACCATTTGATGTTAAAAAAAACCTCATAACTGCTAAATAAACTACTCTCAACAAAGTAAGAATACTTTTATACCAACTGCAAGAAATAATGCACTTCTGGTGAACCTGAAGAGGACGGGCCGGACTCTACTGGATGCACGGGACCTCCTAAAACCAAGTCGGCTTTGATCCTAACTCTCTAGCACCTTCAGAAGGAAAGTTATTCACAAAACACACATTTTAACAGCAAAGCATGCTGGGTAGAAAACAAAAACGCTAATTTCTCCTCATTTTAACCACAATTTGATGTTAAAAACCTCATTAACTGCTAAATAAACTACTCTCAACAAAGTAAGCAGACTTTTATACCAACTGCAAAAAATAAAAGAAAACTAATTTTGTCTGCTTGCACCATGACAGAAAGTAATGTTGCAGTTCATGACTTCAGGAACTAAGCTCTGGACTGGATATGGATTAACAGCATCTCCTGGTGGTCGAGCGGTGTATGGGACACACAGGGGGATAATTTTGAATAAACAGGCAGACTTTCAACCTGTTGGGCCAGGCCAGAGCTACCTAGCGGTGTTAACAACTGGTCTGGTTTAAACAGTTGGTAAGTATTCACCTCCATTAACCTTTTCTCCCCTGTTTGTACAACTAATACCTACTGGACGGATTCAATCTTAATTAAAGTCAAATTAAATTAGCTTAAATATACGGTTAAAAATGAGGTTTAAACACCAGACTGATGATAACCTGACTGCAAGCCTAACGCCAACCCGGCTTATTTATTTATCTACTATCTATTATTCATTTATGAAATAATACAGAATAAATAATAAATAAATAGTAATTAATTAATGATTAATTCCAGATAAAAGGAAAAACGGAATAACACCTGATTGGCAATAAGACAGACACACTCTCCGGAACTGATCAGCTGGAGAGGGCCCCCCCCGGGTGAGGGTGTCTAGTGACAATGGCCGAAACGCCCGATGATCCTGGGGTCCACTACTGATGATGTGTCCGAAATCATATAATTACTCAACAGCAAAACTCAATCCCGACAACATTTGAAAAAACTAAAGGACAACAAGCTTAAAGGAACAAAACTACTGAACAACCCTAAAGACAACAATAACCAATAATAAAACCAAAAACAGATTTATTTAACACGTCTGAAGAGACACTAACCCTTAACAACCTGAAAGACGACCACAACAACAACAATGACAACAAAACCAAAAGGGATTATTATTCAATTGTGTATTTTATTTATTATTAATTCAATACAGCACTTTCCGTCCTGTTCAGCTTCCGGTCAAACGCCGTCCGGCCGTGGTCAGCTTGGCTGCCGCGAAGAGGTAATCTCTGTTGCTCGGGTGTTTATGTCGGATCTGGGCCGTGGTCAGCTCGGCTGCCGCGAAGAGCTCGTCTCTGTTGCTCCAGTGTTCAGGTCGGGACTGTTGCTGAGTAGTGATTATGGCAGAAGATTCATTTAATAAATTATTGAATTATTCAATTAAGTGTTTAATTGATTATTTAATTAACTGTATAACAATCCTTCAAGCAAATTCCCTCCAAAAGGTCTAAACAGCAGCTCAAACAGGAAACCACAATCATGACTGCTCTGCTCTTCTGGAATCACTGCACGAGGCACTCGGACTGGGACATCTGGATCTGGAGAGGCAGGATCTGTTACTCATCATCCTCACTACGGACCTGGAACACACACACGCACACACGCTCACCTGGCCACTGCTTCACCACATTCGTCACAGTTCACGCCCTCCCGCCCCTCCTCCGCTCCTCGGCTGGAGAGTGCGTGTAGGGCCCCAGAGGAGCCTAGACAGGCGGGGAGGGTTCTTGATGTAGACACATCACCCCTCTTTATCTCTGGCTTAGCTTCTTAGGTCTTCACATCTCACATTCTCGTCACATCGCCCTCCCGCCCCTCCTCCGCTCCTCGGCTAGAGGGCCCCAGAGGAGCCTTAACTCCTATCCCTCACCCTGACCTCTAACCCTTACCCTAACCATCACCCTGACCTCTATACCTAATCCTAACCACCTGACCCTAAACCTAACTCCTCTTGTATGATGCCAACAGCCAATAACGTGTCCTGACCCTCAGTATTCCACCACCATGCCTGTCCTCAACGCCTCACTCACTCCTCAGGTCTAAGTTCATCTGGCGGGGGAGACTTGAACGACATGCGCCGGCCAGTGCCATGCCTTGGTGCTCCATTCAACTGCGAAGTCGTTGGACGACGCGGGGAGCTCCATGTGTCCTTTCTCTATACCTAACCCTAACCCTAACAACAAAAAAATTAAAAAATAAATTAATACTTTTAAAAAAAATTGGAAAGAGATGGAGGATTGGACCGAGGTGCGGTACGGCCGTAGGCGCCGTCGCCCTCGCCAGCCCCCCTGGGACCAGGGCTATGGACGGTCTGAAGGGTGGAAGGACCGAGCACCCACCTTCTCCAACCGGAGGGGGTTTCAGGACCCCTACTCCAACCGGAGGGGGTATCAAGACCCCTACCCTAACCCTAACCCTGCGACTTGGGACCAACACTGGCGTGCTCAGGGTGCATGGAAATGGGGGGGTAGCCGCAATGTCATCCCGATGTCACGCTGGGAAATACACTTCTTGACGATCTTGATTCCCCATTCATGTCTATGTGAAAAAACAAAGTGTCCAAACTTGATGATTTTAAGGGCGACATTCGTTAAGGGGACTCCACTGAGCACCCACACGAAATATCAGCTCAATTGGACAAAGATTTCGATGAATGTCACATGTTTCTAAGGTGGCACTCATCCCTATTACCTAACCCTAATCCTAACCTTAACCTTACCTTAACACTTAATTTTAACATTTAACCCCCTTACCATGGAACCTTACCTTAAAACAACCCTAACTTCTACCCTGATTACTTTAACTCTACTTCTAAATCCAATCTTAAACAACTAACCCCTAACCTACTCGAGCAATATTCAACTAGGACGTTAATCCTGACTCCAACCATTACTTCTACCCTAACCCTTAACTCTTACCCTAAACTTAAGACCTCAGTTTACCCCCAGCTATATCTTAAACCTGACCCCAAAACCGCTACCGCTACTGGCCCTAAACCGCTACCCCTACTTAACCCCTACCTTAACCCTTAGTAAATGGAATACCAACAATAGACAATATAGAATAGACCAACAACAGTAAACATAGTTTGATGATCTCTGGAAACTATAACATGGAATAAAACAAACAACCATAGGGTGTAAACAACAGTACCATCACTTTAAATCGTCGCAATATTTAAAGTCAAACCCCTATTCCAAATATAACACCCAAATCACCTTATACTCAACCAAACAAACAGGACCAACCTAAACAACCACTATAACCAAGAGAGACACACACACGACTGAGGGGATATTGAATAACATGCGCCGGCCAGTGCCTTGCCTTGGTGCTCCATTCAACTGCGAAGTCGTTGGACAACGCGGGGAGCTCCATGTGCCCTTTCTCTATACCTAACCCCTTGTGGCAATTAACCTTGGGCCTAGACGTTTTCCTAACCCCAATCTCTGTCCCCCAAACCCCTAATTATTAAACCCCAATAATTCCAGTGGATGGACCAAATAGGCAAAATTCCCACTGAGGTACTGGTTATTTATTAAAGGATGAGTCACCGTGAGGACGGGTAGGAAGGGACCAGGTTAAACTAAATTAAATAATATTGAGGGTAAATATATCTAATTGGAGAAAGGGTTAAAAACATATGGGATTGGAAAAAGGAAAGGAAGAAAGGATGAAGGGTTTATACACATAAATAATTGGAGTCAAAGGACAACGGGTCAAAAACATAATTTATTGAATATTTGAAAACAATTGGACATTTTATTCGGCATACATAGGGTTAAAAACAATTACAAACATAAATTATTGACACATTAAAAACATATACTTACCATACTTACCTTATTTCAAATTGAAAAGACTTCGAAAGAAATTCAACAGCTTCGAAGATATGCAAATTCATTTCGTACGGGAGAGTATAAAAGGGGAAGCAGGGAATACGACGCTCATTTGGCATTGAGCATTCGAAAGAGCAACAACTTGCCTGTGTGTCTGGGCCTGATGAAGACCCAAATAGGGTCGAAACGTAGCCCACTGCAGACACACAAGAACTATGATCATCACTATTAAAGCCTAACTCAAAAAGAAAACTACAAAAAAATGGAAAAACCAAAATACAAAAACAAATAAGTTTTATTTTTATTTTATGGAAATCCTCCTGAAGAGCGCTTTTAGTTGTTTGATTTTTAAGACAAATGGTTCTAAATTAAAGCCAAGTTAAGACTAAATTAGTTTTTTATTTTATGAAAGCCCAATTTTGGAGGCAAGAGGGACCAGGGGGACTTGGACTCAAGGTATAAGATGGACCGTGCATTTCCCGGACTCAGTGCCGGTTTCTTTACCCTCCCCCTAACCACCTGACCCTAAACCTAACTCTTCTTGTATGATGCCAACATCCAATAACGTGTCCTGACCCTCAGTATTCCACCACCATGCCTGTCCTCAACGCCTCACTCACTCCTCAGGTCTAAGTTCATCTGGCGGGGGAGACTTGAACGACAGGCGCCGGCCAGTGCCATGCCTTGGTGCTCCATTCAACTGCGAAGTCGTTGGACGACGCGGGGAGCTCCATGTGTCTTTTCTCTATACCTAACCCTAACCCTAACCCTAACCCAACATCCAATAACGTGGTCTGACCCTCAGCATTCCACCACCATGCCTGTCCTTAACACCTCACTCACTCCTCAGGTCTAAGTTCAGCTGGCTGGGGAGACTTGAACGACAAGCGCCGGCCAGTGCCATGCCTTGGTGCTCCATTCAACTGCGAAGTCGTTGGACGACGCGGGGAGCTCCATGTGTCTTTTCTCTATACCTAACCCTTCCTTCCATAGCATATCATATGCTTTTTCTACATCAAAAAATACAGCAATCACCATTTCTTTGTTAGTCTGAGCCTTCCTTATTTCTGATTCCAAACATAAAACACTATCCATCGTCCCTCTTCCTTTACGGAAACCACTCTGGTAGTTTGAGAGAAGGTCTTTACTTTCCAGAAAATGTGACGGTCTCTCTGTTACCAACCGTTCCATGGTTTTCCCTA
>NW_028155396.1:0-81967 GCF_963514095.1 Eutrigla gurnardus | reverse complement strand
CAGACCAACATGGAGGGACTAGCAGAGCAGACCAACATGGAGGGACAAGCAGAGCAGACCAACATGGAGGGACAGGCCCAGCAGACCAACATGGAGGGACTAGCAGAGCAGACCAACATGGAGGGCCAGGCACAGCAGACCAACATGGAGGGACTAGCAGAGCAGACCAACATGGAGGGCCAGGCACAGTAGACCAACATGGAGGGACTAGCAGAGCAGACCAACATGGAGGGACTAGCAGAGCAGACCAACATGGAGGGACTAGCAGAGCAGACCAACATGGAGGGACAAGCAGAGCAGACCAACATGGAGGGCCAGGCACAGCAGACCAACATGGAGGGACTAGCAGAGCAGACCAACATGGAGGGACTAGCAGAGCAGACCAACATGGAGGGACTAGCAGAGCACACCAACATGGAGGGACTAGCAGAGCAGACCAACATGGAGGGACTAGCAGAGCAGACCAACATGGAGGGACTAGCAGAGCAGACCAACATGGAGGGCCAGGCACAGCAGACCAACATGGAGGGACTAGCAGAGCAGACCAACATGGAGGGACTAGCAGAGCAGACCAACATGGAGGGACTAGCAGAGCAGACCAACATGGAGGGCCAGGCACAGCAGACCAACATGGAGGGACTAGCAGAGCAGACCAACATGGAGGGACAAGCAGAGCAGACCAACATGGAGGGACAGGCCCAGCAGACCAACATGGAGGGACTAGCAGAGCAGACCAACATGGAGGGCCAGGCACAGCAGACCAACATGGAGGGACTAGCAGAGCAGACCAACATGGAGGGCCAGGCACAGTAGACCAACATGGAGGGACTAGCAGAGCAGACCAACATGGAGGGACTAGCAGAGCAGACCAACATGGAGGGACTAGCAGAGCAGACCAACATGGAGGGACAAGCAGAGCAGACCAACATGGAGGGCCAGGCACAGCAGACCAACATGGAGGGACTAGCAGAGCAGACCAACATGGAGGGACTAGCAGAGCAGACCAACATGGAGGGACTAGCAGAGCACACCAACATGGAGGGACTAGCAGAGCAGACCAACATGGAGGGACTAGCAGAGCAGACCAACATGGAGGGACTAGCAGAGCAGACCAACTGGGAGGGACAAGCAGAGCAGACCAACATGGAGGGACAAGCAGAGCAGACCAACATGGAGGGACAGGCCCAGCAGACCAACATGGAGGGACTAGCAGAGCAGACCAACATGGAGGGACTAGCAGAGCAGACCAACATGGAGGGACTAGCAGAGCAGACCAACATGGAGGGACTAGCAGAGCAGACCAACATGGAGGGACTAGCAGAGCAGACCAACATGGAGGGACTAGCAGAGCAGACCAACATGGAGGGACTAGCAGAGCAGACCAACATGGAGGGACTAGCAGAGCAGACCAACATGGAGGGACAGGCCCAGCAGACCAACATGGAGGGACCAGCAGAGCAGACCAACATGGAGGGACTAGCAGAGCAGACCAACATGGAGGGACTAGCAGAGCAGACCAACATGGAGGGACTAGCAGAGCAGACCAACATGGAGGGACTAGCAGAGCAGACTAGCAGAGCAGACCAACATGGAGGGACTAGCAGAGCAGACCAACATGGAGGGACTAGCAGAGCAGACCAACATGGAGGGACTAGCAGAGCAGACCAACATGGAGGGACTAGCAGAGCAGACCAACATGGAGGGACTAGCAGAGCAGACCAACATGGAGGGCCAGGCACAGCAGACCAACATGGAGGGACAAGCAGAGCAGACCAACATGGAGGGACAAGCAGAGCAGACCAACATGGAGGGACAGGCCCAGCAGACCAACATGGAGGGACTAGCAGAGCAGACCAACATGGAGGGACTAGCAGAGCAGACCAACATGGAGGGACTAGCAGAGCAGACCAACAGGGAGGGACTAGCAGAGCAGACCAACAGGGAGGGACTAGCAGAGCAGACCAACATGGAGGGACTAGCAGAGCAGACCAACATGGAGGGACAAGCAGAGCACACCAACATGGAGGGACTAGCAGAGCAGACCAACATGGAGGGACTAGCAGAGCAGACCAACATGGAGGGACTAGCAGAGCAGACCAACATGGAGGGCCAGGCACAGCAGACCAACATGGAGGGACTAGCAGAGCAGACCAACATGGAGGGACTAGCAGAGCAGACCAACATGGAGGGACTAGCAGAGCAGACCAACATGGAGGGCCAGGCACAGCAGACCAACATGGAGGGACTAGCAGAGCAGACCAACATGGAGGGACAAGCAGAGCAGACCAACATGGAGGGACAGGCCCAGCAGACCAACATGGAGGGACTAGCAGAGCAGACCAACATGGAGGGCCAGGCACAGCAGACCAACATGGAGGGACTAGCAGAGCAGACCAACATGGAGGGCCAGGCACAGTAGACCAACATGGAGGGACTAGCAGAGCAGACCAACATGGAGGGACTAGCAGAGCAGACCAACATGGAGGGACTAGCAGAGCAGACCAACATGGAGGGACAAGCAGAGCAGACCAACATGGAGGGCCAGGCACAGCAGACCAACATGGAGGGACTAGCAGAGCAGACCAACATGGAGGGACTAGCAGAGCAGACCAACATGGAGGGACTAGCAGAGCACACCAACATGGAGGGACTAGCAGAGCAGACCAACATGGAGGGACTAGCAGAGCAGACCAACATGGAGGGACTAGCAGAGCAGACCAACTGGGAGGGACAAGCAGAGCAGACCAACATGGAGGGACAAGCAGAGCAGACCAACATGGAGGGACAGGCCCAGCAGACCAACATGGAGGGACTAGCAGAGCAGACCAACATGGAGGGACTAGCAGAGCAGACCAACATGGAGGGACTAGCAGAGCAGACCAACATGGAGGGACTAGCAGAGCAGACCAACATGGAGGGACTAGCAGAGCACACCAACATGGAGGGACTAGCAGAGCAGACCAACATGGAGGGACTAGCAGAGCAGACCAACATGGAGGGACTAGCAGAGCAGACCAACTGGGAGGGACAAGCAGAGCAGACCAACATGGAGGGACAAGCAGAGCAGACCAACATGGAGGGACAGGCCCAGCAGACCAACATGGAGGGACTAGCAGAGCAGACCAACATGGAGGGACTAGCAGAGCAGACCAACATGGAGGGACTAGCAGAGCAGACCAACATGGAGGGACTAGCAGAGCAGACCAACAGGGAGGGACTAGCAGAGCAGACCAACATGGAGGGACTAGCAGAGCAGACCAACATGGAGGGACTAGCAGAGCAGACCAACATGGAGGGACTAGCAGAGCAGACCAACATGGAGGGCCAGGCACAGCAGACCAACATGGAGGGACTAGCAGAGCAGACCAACATGGAGGGACTAGCAGAGCAGACCAACATGGAGGGCCAGGCACAGCAGACCAACATGGAGGGACTAGCAGAGCAGACCAACATGGAGGGACAAGCAGAGCAGACCAACATGGAGGGACAGGCCCAGCAGACCAACATGGAGGGACTAGCAGAGCAGACCAACATGGAGGGACTAGCAGAGCAGACCAACATGGAGGGACTAGCAGAGCAGACCAACATGGAGGGACTAGCAGAGCAGACCAACATGGAGGGACTAGCAGAGCAGACCAACATGGAGGGACAAGCAGAGCAGACCAACATGGAGGGACAGGCCCAGCAGACCAACATGGAGGGACTAGCAGAGCAGACCAACATGGAGGGCCAGGCACAGCAGACCAACATGGAGGGACTAGCAGAGCAGACCAACATGGAGGGCCAGGCACAGTAGACCAACATGGAGGGACTAGCAGAGCAGACCAACATGGAGGGACTAGCAGAGCAGACCAACATGGAGGGACTAGCAGAGCAGACCAACATGGAGGGACAAGCAGAGCAGACCAACATGGAGGGCCAGGCACAGCAGACCAACATGGAGGGACTAGCAGAGCAGACCAACATGGAGGGACTAGCAGAGCAGACCAACATGGAGGGACTAGCAGAGCACACCAACATGGAGGGACTAGCAGAGCAGACCAACATGGAGGGACTAGCAGAGCAGACCAACATGGAGGGACTAGCAGAGCAGACCAACTGGGAGGGACAAGCAGAGCAGACCAACATGGAGGGACAAGCAGAGCAGACCAACATGGAGGGACAGGCCCAGCAGACCAACATGGAGGGACTAGCAGAGCAGACCAACATGGAGGGACTAGCAGAGCAGACCAACATGGAGGGACTAGCAGAGCAGACCAACATGGAGGGACTAGCAGAGCAGACCAACATGGAGGGACAGGCCCAGCAGACCAACATGGAGGGACCAGCAGAGCAGACCAACATGGAGGGACTAGCAGAGCAGACCAACATGGAGGGACTAGCAGAGCAGACCAACATGGAGGGACTAGCAGAGCAGACTAGCAGAGCAGACCAACATGGAGGGACTAGCAGAGCAGACCAACATGGAGGGACTAGCAGAGCAGACCAACATGGAGGGACTAGCAGAGCAGACCAACATGGAGGGACTAGCAGAGCAGACCAACATGGAGGGCCAGGCACAGCAGACCAACATGGAGGGACAAGCAGAGCAGACCAACATGGAGGGACAAGCAGAGCAGACCAACATGGAGGGACAGGCCCAGCAGACCAACATGGAGGGACTAGCAGAGCAGACCAACATGGAGGGACTAGCAGAGCAGACCAACATGGAGGGACTAGCAGAGCAGACCAACAGGGAGGGACTAGCAGAGCAGACCAACAGGGAGGGACTAGCAGAGCAGACCAACATGGAGGGACTAGCAGAGCAGACCAACATGGAGGGACTAGCAGAGCAGACCAACATGGAGGGACAGGCCCAGCAGACCAACATGGAGGGACTAGCAGAGCAGACCAACATGGAGGGACAAGCAGAGCAGACCAACATGGAGGGACAGGCCCAGCAGACCAACATGGAGGGACTAGCAGAGCAGACCAACATGGAGGGACAAGCAGAGCAGACCAACATGGAGGGACAGGCCCAGCAGACCAACATGGAGGGACTAGCAGAGCAGACCAACATGGAGGGACTAGCAGAGCAGACCAACATGGAGGGACTAGCAGAGCAGACCAACATGGAGGGACTAGCAGAGCAGACCAACATGGAGGGCCAGGCACAGCAGACCAACATGGAGGGACAAGCAGAGCAGACCAACATGGAGGGACAAGCAGAGCAGACCAACATGGAGGGACAGGCCCAGCAGACCAACATGGAGGGACTAGCAGAGCAGACCAACATGGAGGGACTAGCAGAGCAGACCAACATGGAGGGACTAGCAGAGCAGACCAACAGGGAGGGACTAGCAGAGCAGACCAACAGGGAGGGACTAGCAGAGCAGACCAACATGGAGGGACTAGCAGAGCAGACCAACATGGAGGGACTAGCAGAGCAGACCAACATGGAGGGACAGGCCCAGCAGACCAACATGGAGGGACTAGCAGAGCAGACCAACATGGAGGGACAAGCAGAGCACACCAACATGGAGGGACTAGCAGAGCAGACCAACATGGAGGGACTAGCAGAGCAGACCAACATGGAGGGACTAGCAGAGCAGACCAACATGGAGGGCCAGGCACAGCAGACCAACATGGAGGGACTAGCAGAGCAGACCAACATGGAGGGACTAGCAGAGCAGACCAACATGGAGGGACTAGCAGAGCAGACCAACATGGAGGGCCAGGCACAGCAGACCAACATGGAGGGACTAGCAGAGCAGACCAACATGGAGGGACAAGCAGAGCAGACCAACATGGAGGGACAGGCCCAGCAGACCAACATGGAGGGACTAGCAGAGCAGACCAACATGGAGGGCCAGGCACAGCAGACCAACATGGAGGGACTAGCAGAGCAGACCAACATGGAGGGCCAGGCACAGTAGACCAACATGGAGGGACTAGCAGAGCAGACCAACATGGAGGGACTAGCAGAGCAGACCAACATGGAGGGACTAGCAGAGCAGACCAACATGGAGGGACAAGCAGAGCAGACCAACATGGAGGGCCAGGCACAGCAGACCAACATGGAGGGACTAGCAGAGCAGACCAACATGGAGGGACTAGCAGAGCAGACCAACATGGAGGGACTAGCAGAGCACACCAACATGGAGGGACTAGCAGAGCAGACCAACATGGAGGGACTAGCAGAGCAGACCAACATGGAGGGACTAGCAGAGCAGACCAACTGGGAGGGACAAGCAGAGCAGACCAACATGGAGGGACAAGCAGAGCAGACCAACATGGAGGGACAGGCCCAGCAGACCAACATGGAGGGACTAGCAGAGCAGACCAACATGGAGGGACTAGCAGAGCAGACCAACATGGAGGGACTAGCAGAGCAGACCAACATGGAGGGACTAGCAGAGCAGACCAACATGGAGGGACTAGCAGAGCACACCAACATGGAGGGACTAGCAGAGCAGACCAACATGGAGGGACTAGCAGAGCAGACCAACATGGAGGGACTAGCAGAGCAGACCAACTGGGAGGGACAAGCAGAGCAGACCAACATGGAGGGACAAGCAGAGCAGACCAACATGGAGGGACAGGCCCAGCAGACCAACATGGAGGGACTAGCAGAGCAGACCAACATGGAGGGACTAGCAGAGCAGACCAACATGGAGGGACTAGCAGAGCAGACCAACATGGAGGGACTAGCAGAGCAGACCAACAGGGAGGGACTAGCAGAGCAGACCAACATGGAGGGACTAGCAGAGCAGACCAACATGGAGGGACTAGCAGAGCAGACCAACATGGAGGGACTAGCAGAGCAGACCAACATGGAGGGCCAGGCACAGCAGACCAACATGGAGGGACTAGCAGAGCAGACCAACATGGAGGGACTAGCAGAGCAGACCAACATGGAGGGCCAGGCACAGCAGACCAACATGGAGGGACTAGCAGAGCAGACCAACATGGAGGGACAAGCAGAGCAGACCAACATGGAGGGACAGGCCCAGCAGACCAACATGGAGGGACTAGCAGAGCAGACCAACATGGAGGGACTAGCAGAGCAGACCAACATGGAGGGACTAGCAGAGCAGACCAACATGGAGGGACTAGCAGAGCAGACCAACATGGAGGGACTAGCAGAGCAGACCAACATGGAGGGACAAGCAGAGCAGACCAACATGGAGGGACAGGCCCAGCAGACCAACATGGAGGGACTAGCAGAGCAGACCAACATGGAGGGCCAGGCACAGCAGACCAACATGGAGGGACTAGCAGAGCAGACCAACATGGAGGGCCAGGCACAGTAGACCAACATGGAGGGACTAGCAGAGCAGACCAACATGGAGGGACTAGCAGAGCAGACCAACATGGAGGGACTAGCAGAGCAGACCAACATGGAGGGACAAGCAGAGCAGACCAACATGGAGGGCCAGGCACAGCAGACCAACATGGAGGGACTAGCAGAGCAGACCAACATGGAGGGACTAGCAGAGCAGACCAACATGGAGGGACTAGCAGAGCACACCAACATGGAGGGACTAGCAGAGCAGACCAACATGGAGGGACTAGCAGAGCAGACCAACATGGAGGGACTAGCAGAGCAGACCAACTGGGAGGGACAAGCAGAGCAGACCAACATGGAGGGACAAGCAGAGCAGACCAACATGGAGGGACAGGCCCAGCAGACCAACATGGAGGGACTAGCAGAGCAGACCAACATGGAGGGACTAGCAGAGCAGACCAACATGGAGGGACTAGCAGAGCAGACCAACATGGAGGGACTAGCAGAGCAGACCAACATGGAGGGACAGGCCCAGCAGACCAACATGGAGGGACCAGCAGAGCAGACCAACATGGAGGGACTAGCAGAGCAGACCAACATGGAGGGACTAGCAGAGCAGACCAACATGGAGGGACTAGCAGAGCAGACTAGCAGAGCAGACCAACATGGAGGGACTAGCAGAGCAGACCAACATGGAGGGACTAGCAGAGCAGACCAACATGGAGGGACTAGCAGAGCAGACCAACATGGAGGGACTAGCAGAGCAGACCAACATGGAGGGCCAGGCACAGCAGACCAACATGGAGGGACAAGCAGAGCAGACCAACATGGAGGGACAAGCAGAGCAGACCAACATGGAGGGACAGGCCCAGCAGACCAACATGGAGGGACTAGCAGAGCAGACCAACATGGAGGGACTAGCAGAGCAGACCAACATGGAGGGACTAGCAGAGCAGACCAACAGGGAGGGACTAGCAGAGCAGACCAACAGGGAGGGACTAGCAGAGCAGACCAACATGGAGGGACTAGCAGAGCAGACCAACATGGAGGGACTAGCAGAGCAGACCAACATGGAGGGACAGGCCCAGCAGACCAACATGGAGGGACTAGCAGAGCAGACCAACATGGAGGGACAAGCAGAGCAGACCAACATGGAGGGACAGGCCCAGCAGACCAACATGGAGGGACTAGCAGAGCAGACCAACATGGAGGGACTAGCAGAGCAGACCAACATGGAGGGACTAGCAGAGCAGACCAACATGGAGGGACTAGCAGAGCAGACCAACATGGAGGGACTAGCAGAGCAGACCAACATGGAGGGACTAGCAGAGCAGACTAGCAGAGCAGACCAACATGGAGGGACTAGCAGAGCAGACCAACATGGAGGGACTAGCAGAGCAGACCAACATGGAGGGACTAGCAGAGCAGACCAACATGGAGGGACTAGCAGAGCAGACCAACATGGAGGGACAAGCAGAGCAGACCAACATGGAGGGCCAGGCACAGCAGACCAACATGGAGGGACTAGCAGAGCAGACCAACATGGAGGGACTAGCAGAGCAGACCAACATGGAGGGACTAGCAGAGTAGACCAACATGGAGGGACTAGCAGAGCAGACCAACATGGAGGGCCAGGCACAGCAGACCAACATGGAGGGACTAGCAGAGCAGACCAACATGGAGGGACTAGCAGAGCAGACCAACATGGAGGGAGTAGCAGAGCAGACCAACATGGAGGGCCAGGCACAGCAGACCAACATGGAGGGACTAGCAGAGCAGACCAACATGGAGGGACTAGCAGAGCAGACCAACATGGAGGGACTAGCAGAGCAGACCAACATGGAGGGCCAGGCACAGCAGACCAACATGGAGGGACTAGCAGAGCAGACCAACATGGAGGGACAAGCAGAGCAGACCAACATGGAGGGACAGGCCCAGCAGACCAACATGGAGGGACTAGCAGAGCAGACCAACATGGAGGGCCAGGCACAGCAGACCAACATGGAGGGACTAGCAGAGCAGACCAACATGGAGGGCCAGGCACAGTAGACCAACATGGAGGGACTAGCAGAGCAGACCAACATGGAGGGACTAGCAGAGCAGACCAACATGGAGGGACTAGCAGAGCAGACCAACATGGAGGGACAAGCAGAGCAGACCAACATGGAGGGCCAGGCACAGCAGACCAACATGGAGGGACTAGCAGAGCAGACCAACATGGAGGGACTAGCAGAGCAGACCAACATGGAGGGACTAGCAGAGCACACCAACATGGAGGGACTAGCAGAGCAGACCAACATGGAGGGACTAGCAGAGCAGACCAACATGGAGGGACTAGCAGAGCAGACCAACATGGAGGGCCAGGCACAGCAGACCAACATGGAGGGACTAGCAGAGCAGACCAACATGGAGGGACTAGCAGAGCAGACCAACATGGAGGGACTAGCAGAGCAGACCAACATGGAGGGCCAGGCACAGCAGACCAACATGGAGGGACTAGCAGAGCAGACCAACAGGGAGGGACTAGCAGAGCAGACCAACAGGGAGGGACTAGCAGAGCAGACCAACATGGAGGGACTAGCAGAGCAGACCAACATGGAGGGACTAGCAGAGCAGACCAACATGGAGGGACAAGCAGAGCAGACCAACATGGAGGGACAGGCCCAGCAGACCAACATGGAGGGACTAGCAGAGCAGACCAACATGGAGGGACTAGCAGAGCAGACCAACATGGAGGGACTAGCAGAGCAGACCAACATGGAGGGACTAGCAGAGCAGACCAACATGGAGGGACTAGCAGAGCAGACCAACATGGAGGGACAAGCAGAGCAGACCAACATGGAGGGACAGGCCCAGCAGACCAACATGGAGGGACTAGCAGAGCAGACCAACATGGAGGGCCAGGCACAGCAGACCAACATGGAGGGACTAGCAGAGCAGACCAACATGGAGGGCCAGGCACAGTAGACCAACATGGAGGGACTAGCAGAGCAGACCAACATGGAGGGACTAGCAGAGCAGACCAACATGGAGGGACTAGCAGAGCAGACCAACATGGAGGGACAAGCAGAGCAGACCAACATGGAGGGCCAGGCACAGCAGACCAACATGGAGGGACTAGCAGAGCAGACCAACATGGAGGGACTAGCAGAGCAGACCAACATGGAGGGACTAGCAGAGCACACCAATATGGAGGGACTAGCAGAGCAGACCAACATGGAGGGACTAGCAGAGCAGACCAACATGGAGGGACTAGCAGAGCAGACCAACTGGGAGGGACAAGCAGAGCAGACCAACATGGAGGGACAAGCAGAGCAGACCAACATGGAGGGACAGGCCCAGCAGACCAACATGGAGGGACTAGCAGAGCAGACCAACATGGAGGGACTAGCAGAGCAGACCAACATGGAGGGACTAGCAGAGCAGACCAACATGGAGGGACTAGCAGAGCAGACCAACATGGAGGGACTAGCAGAGCAGACCAACATGGAGGGACAGGCCCAGCAGACCAACATGGAGGGACCAGCAGAGCAGACCAACATGGAGGGACTAGCAGAGCAGACCAACATGGAGGGACTAGCAGAGCAGACCAACATGGAGGGACTAGCAGAGCAGACCAACATGGAGGGACTAGCAGAGCAGACTAGCAGAGCAGACCAACATGGAGGGACTAGCAGAGCAGACCAACATGGAGGGACTAGCAGAGCAGACCAACATGGAGGGACTAGCAGAGCAGACCAACATGGAGGGACTAGCAGAGCAGACCAACATGGAGGGCCAGGCACAGCAGACCAACATGGAGGGACAAGCAGAGCAGACCAACATGGAGGGACAAGCAGAGCAGACCAACATGGAGGGACAGGCCCAGCAGACCAACATGGAGGGACTAGCAGAGCAGACCAACATGGAGGGACTAGCAGAGCAGACCAACATGGAGGGACTAGCAGAGCAGACCAACAGGGAGGGACTAGCAGAGCAGACCAACAGGGAGGGACTAGCAGAGCAGACCAACATGGAGGGACTAGCAGAGCAGACCAACATGGAGGGACTAGCAGAGCAGACCAACATGGAGGGACAGGCCCAGCAGACCAACATGGAGGGACTAGCAGAGCAGACCAACATGGAGGGACAAGCAGAGCAGACCAACATGGAGGGACAGGCCCAGCAGACCAACATGGAGGGACTAGCAGAGCAGACCAACATGGAGGGACAAGCAGAGCAGACCAACATGGAGGGACAGGCCCAGCAGACCAACATGGAGGGACTAGCAGAGCAGACCAACATGGAGGGACTAGCAGAGCAGACCAACATGGACGGACTAGCAGAGCAGACCAACATGGAGGGACTAGCAGAGCAGACCAACATGGAGGGACTAGCAGAGCAGACCAACATGGAGGGACTAGCAGAGCAGACCAACATGGAGGGACTAGCAGAGCAGACTAGCAGAGCAGACCAACATGGAGGGACTAGCAGAGCAGACCAACATGGAGGGACTAGCAGAGCAGACCAACATGGAGGGACTAGCAGAGCAGACCAACATGGAGGGACTAGCAGAGCAGACCAACATGGAGGGACAAGCAGAGCAGACCAACATGGAGGGCCAGGCACAGCAGACCAACATGGAGGGACTAGCAGAGCAGACCAACATGGAGGGACTAGCAGAGCAGACCAACATGGAGGGACTAGCAGAGTAGACCAACATGGAGGGACTAGCAGAGCAGACCAACATGGAGGGCCAGGCACAGCAGACCAACATGGAGGGACTAGCAGAGCAGACCAACATGGAGGGACTAGCAGAGCAGACCAACATGGAGGGAGTAGCAGAGCAGACCAACATGGAGGGCCAGGCACAGCAGACCAACATGGAGGGACTAGCAGAGCAGACCAACATGGAGGGACTAGCAGAGCAGACCAACATGGAGGGACTAGCAGAGCAGACCAACATGGAGGGCCAGGCACAGCAGACCAACATGGAGGGACTAGCAGAGCAGACCAACATGGAGGGACAAGCAGAGCAGACCAACATGGAGGGACAGGCCCAGCAGACCAACATGGAGGGACTAGCAGAGCAGACCAACATGGAGGGCCAGGCACAGCAGACCAACATGGAGGGACTAGCAGAGCAGACCAACATGGAGGGCCAGGCACAGTAGACCAACATGGAGGGACTAGCAGAGCAGACCAACATGGAGGGACTAGCAGAGCAGACCAACATGGAGGGACTAGCAGAGCAGACCAACATGGAGGGACAAGCAGAGCAGACCAACATGGAGGGCCAGGCACAGCAGACCAACATGGAGGGACTAGCAGAGCAGACCAACATGGAGGGACTAGCAGAGCAGACCAACATGGAGGGACTAGCAGAGCACACCAACATGGAGGGACTAGCAGAGCAGACCAACATGGAGGGACTAGCAGAGCAGACCAACATGGAGGGACTAGCAGAGCAGACCAACATGGAGGGCCAGGCACAGCAGACCAACATGGAGGGACTAGCAGAGCAGACCAACATGGAGGGACTAGCAGAGCAGACCAACATGGAGGGACTAGCAGAGCAGACCAACATGGAGGGCCAGGCACAGCAGACCAACATGGAGGGACTAGCAGAGCAGACCAACATGGAGGGACAAGCAGAGCAGACCAACATGGAGGGACAGGCCCAGCAGACCAACATGGAGGGACTAGCAGAGCAGACCAACATGGAGGGCCAGGCACAGCAGACCAACATGGAGGGACTAGCAGAGCAGACCAACATGGAGGGCCAGGCACAGTAGACCAACATGGAGGGACTAGCAGAGCAGACCAACATGGAGGGACTAGCAGAGCAGACCAACATGGAGGGACTAGCAGAGCAGACCAACATGGAGGGACAAGCAGAGCAGACCAACATGGAGGGCCAGGCACAGCAGACCAACATGGAGGGACTAGCAGAGCAGACCAACATGGAGGGACTAGCAGAGCAGACCAACATGGAGGGACTAGCAGAGCACACCAACATGGAGGGACTAGCAGAGCAGACCAACATGGAGGGACTAGCAGAGCAGACCAACATGGAGGGACTAGCAGAGCAGACCAACTGGGAGGGACAAGCAGAGCAGACCAACATGGAGGGACAAGCAGAGCAGACCAACATGGAGGGACAGGCCCAGCAGACCAACATGGAGGGACTAGCAGAGCAGACCAACATGGAGGGACTAGCAGAGCAGACCAACATGGAGGGACTAGCAGAGCAGACCAACATGGAGGGACTAGCAGAGCAGACCAACATGGAGGGACTAGCAGAGCAGACCAACATGGAGGGACTAGCAGAGCAGACCAACATGGAGGGACTAGCAGAGCAGACCAACATGGAGGGACTAGCAGAGCAGACCAACATGGAGGGACAGGCCCAGCAGACCAACATGGAGGGACCAGCAGAGCAGACCAACATGGAGGGACTAGCAGAGCAGACCAACATGGAGGGACTAGCAGAGCAGACCAACATGGAGGGACTAGCAGAGCAGACCAACATGGAGGGACTAGCAGAGCAGACTAGCAGAGCAGACCAACATGGAGGGACTAGCAGAGCAGACCAACATGGAGGGACTAGCAGAGCAGACCAACATGGAGGGACTAGCAGAGCAGACCAACATGGAGGGACTAGCAGAGCAGACCAACATGGAGGGACTAGCAGAGCAGACCAACATGGAGGGCCAGGCACAGCAGACCAACATGGAGGGACAAGCAGAGCAGACCAACATGGAGGGACAAGCAGAGCAGACCAACATGGAGGGACAGGCCCAGCAGACCAACATGGAGGGACTAGCAGAGCAGACCAACATGGAGGGACTAGCAGAGCAGACCAACATGGAGGGACTAGCAGAGCAGACCAACAGGGAGGGACTAGCAGAGCAGACCAACAGGGAGGGACTAGCAGAGCAGACCAACATGGAGGGACTAGCAGAGCAGACCAACATGGAGGGACTAGCAGAGCAGACCAACATGGAGGGACAGGCCCAGCAGACCAACATGGAGGGACTAGCAGAGCAGACCAACATGGAGGGACAAGCAGAGCACACCAACATGGAGGGACTAGCAGAGCAGACCAACATGGAGGGACTAGCAGAGCAGACCAACATGGAGGGACTAGCAGAGCAGACCAACATGGAGGGCCAGGCACAGCAGACCAACATGGAGGGACTAGCAGAGCAGACCAACATGGAGGGACTAGCAGAGCAGACCAACATGGAGGGACTAGCAGAGCAGACCAACATGGAGGGACAAGCAGAGCAGACCAACATGGAGGGACAAGCAGAGCAGACCAACATGGAGGGACAGGCCCAGCAGACCAACATGGAGGGACTAGCAGAGCAGACCAACATGGAGGGACTAGCAGAGCAGACCAACATGGAGGGACTAGCAGAGCAGACCAACATGGAGGGACTAGCAGAGCAGACCAACATGGAGGGACTAGCAGAGCAGACCAACATGGAGGGACTAGCAGAGCAGACCAACATGGAGGGACTAGCAGAGCAGACCAACATGGAGGGACTAGCAGAGCAGACCAACATGGAGGGACAGGCCCAGCAGACCAACATGGAGGGACCAGCAGAGCAGACCAACATGGAGGGACTAGCAGAGCAGACCAACATGGAGGGACTAGCAGAGCAGACCAACATGGAGGGACTAGCAGAGCAGACCAACATGGAGGGACTAGCAGAGCAGACTAGCAGAGCAGACCAACATGGAGGGACTAGCAGAGCAGACCAACATGGAGGGACTAGCAGAGCAGACCAACATGGAGGGACTAGCAGAGCAGACCAACATGGAGGGACTAGCAGAGCAGACCAACATGGAGGGACTAGCAGAGCAGACCAACATGGAGGGCCAGGCACAGCAGACCAACATGGAGGGACAAGCAGAGCAGACCAACATGGAGGGACAAGCAGAGCAGACCAACATGGAGGGACAGGCCCAGCAGACCAACATGGAGGGACTAGCAGAGCAGACCAACATGGAGGGACTAGCAGAGCAGACCAACATGGAGGGACTAGCAGAGCAGACCAACAGGGAGGGACTAGCAGAGCAGACCAACAGGGAGGGACTAGCAGAGCAGACCAACATGGAGGGACTAGCAGAGCAGACCAACATGGAGGGACTAGCAGAGCAGACCAACATGGAGGGACAGGCCCAGCAGACCAACATGGAGGGACTAGCAGAGCAGACCAACATGGAGGGACAAGCAGAGCACACCAACATGGAGGGACTAGCAGAGCAGACCAACATGGAGGGACTAGCAGAGCAGACCAACATGGAGGGACTAGCAGAGCAGACCAACATGGAGGGCCAGGCACAGCAGACCAACATGGAGGGACTAGCAGAGCAGACCAACATGGAGGGACTAGCAGAGCAGACCAACATGGAGGGACTAGCAGAGCAGACCAACATGGAGGGCCAGGCACAGCAGACCAACATGGAGGGACTAGCAGAGCAGACCAACATGGAGGGACAAGCAGAGCAGACCAACATGGAGGGACAGGCCCAGCAGACCAACATGGAGGGACTAGCAGAGCAGACCAACATGGAGGGCCAGGCACAGCAGACCAACATGGAGGGACTAGCAGAGCAGACCAACATGGAGGGACTAGCAGAGCAGACCAACATGGAGGGACTAGCAGAGCAGACCAACATGGAGGGACAAGCAGAGCAGACCAACATGGAGGGCCAGGCACAGCAGACCAACATGGAGGGACTAGCAGAGCAGACCAACATGGAGGGACTAGCAGAGCAGACCAACATGGAGGGACTAGCAGAGCACACCAACATGGAGGGACTAGCAGAGCAGACCAACATGGAGGGACTAGCAGAGCAGACCAACATGGAGGGACTAGCAGAGCAGACCAACTGGGAGGGACAAGCAGAGCAGACCAACATGGAGGGACAAGCAGAGCAGACCAACATGGAGGGACAGGCCCAGCAGACCAACATGGAGGGACTAGCAGAGCAGACCAACATGGAGGGACTAGCAGAGCAGACCAACATGGAGGGACTAGCAGAGCAGACCAACATGGAGGGACTAGCAGAGCAGACCAACATGGAGGGACTAGCAGAGCACACCAACATTGAGGGACTAGCAGAGCAGACCAACATGGAGGGACTAGCAGAGCAGACCAACATGGAGGGACTAGCAGAGCAGACCAACTGGGAGGGACAAGCAGAGCAGACCAACATGGAGGGACAAGCAGAGCAGACCAACATGGAGGGACAGGCCCAGCAGACCAACATGGAGGGACTAGCAGAGCAGACCAACATGGAGGGACTAGCAGAGCAGACCAACATGGAGGGACTAGCAGAGCAGACCAACATGGAGGGACTAGCAGAGCAGACCAACAGGGAGGGACTAGCAGAGCAGACCAACATGGAGGGACTAGCAGAGCAGACCAACATGGAGGGACTAGCAGAGCAGACCAACATGGAGGGACTAGCAGAGCAGACCAACATGGAGGGCCAGGCACAGCAGACCAACATGGAGGGACTAGCAGAGCAGACCAACATGGAGGGACTAGCAGAGCAGACCAACATGGAGGGCCAGGCACAGCAGACCAACATGGAGGGACTAGCAGAGCAGACCAACATGGAGGGACAAGCAGAGCAGACCAACATGGAGGGACAGGCCCAGCAGACCAACATGGAGGGACTAGCAGAGCAGACCAACATGGAGGGACTAGCAGAGCAGACCAACATGGAGGGACTAGCAGAGCAGACCAACATGGAGGGACTAGCAGAGCAGACCAACATGGAGGGACTAGCAGAGCAGACCAACATGGAGGGACAAGCAGAGCAGACCAACATGGAGGGACAGGCCCAGCAGACCAACATGGAGGGACTAGCAGAGCAGACCAACATGGAGGGCCAGGCACAGCAGACCAACATGGAGGGACTAGCAGAGCAGACCAACATGGAGGGCCAGGCACAGTAGACCAACATGGAGGGACTAGCAGAGCAGACCAACATGGAGGGACTAGCAGAGCAGACCAACATGGAGGGACTAGCAGAGCAGACCAACATGGAGGGACAAGCAGAGCAGACCAACATGGAGGGCCAGGCACAGCAGACCAACATGGAGGGACTAGCAGAGCAGACCAACATGGAGGGACTAGCAGAGCAGACCAACATGGAGGGACTAGCAGAGCACACCAACATGGAGGGACTAGCAGAGCAGACCAACATGGAGGGACTAGCAGAGCAGACCAACATGGAGGGACTAGCAGAGCAGACCAACTGGGAGGGACAAGCAGAGCAGACCAACATGGAGGGACAAGCAGAGCAGACCAACATGGAGGGACAGGCCCAGCAGACCAACATGGAGGGACTAGCAGAGCAGACCAACATGGAGGGACTAGCAGAGCAGACCAACATGGAGGGACTAGCAGAGCAGACCAACATGGAGGGACTAGCAGAGCAGACCAACATGGAGGGACAGGCCCAGCAGACCAACATGGAGGGACCAGCAGAGCAAACCAACATGGAGGGACTAGCAGAGCAGACCAACATGGAGGGACTAGCAGAGCAGACCAACATGGAGGGACTAGCAGAGCAGACTAGCAGAGCAGACCAACATGGAGGGACTAGCAGAGCAGACCAACATGGAGGGACTAGCAGAGCAGACCAACATGGAGGGACTAGCAGAGCAGACCAACATGGAGGGACTAGCAGAGCAGACCAACATGGAGGGCCAGGCACAGCAGACCAACATGGAGGGACAAGCAGAGCAGACCAACATGGAGGGACAAGCAGAGCAGACCAACATGGAGGGACAGGCCCAGCAGACCAACATGGAGGGACTAGCAGAGCAGACCAACATGGAGGGACTAGCAGAGCAGACCAACATGGAGGGACTAGCAGAGCAGACCAACAGGGAGGGACTAGCAGAGCAGACCAACATGGAGGGACTAGCAGAGCAGACCAACATGGAGGGACAAGCAGAGCAGACCAACATGGAGGGACAGGCCCAGCAGACCAACATGGAGGGACTAGCAGAGCAGACCAACATGGAGGGCCAGGCACAGCAGACCAACATGGAGGGACTAGCAGAGCAGACCAACATGGAGGGCCAGGCACAGTAGACCAACATGGAGGGACTAGCAGAGCAGACCAACATGGAGGGACTAGCAGAGCAGACCAACATGGAGGGACTAGCAGAGCAGACCAACATGGAGGGACAAGCAGAGCAGACCAACATGGAGGGCCAGGCACAGCAGACCAACATGGAGGGACTAGCAGAGCAGACCAACATGGAGGGACTAGCAGAGCAGACCAACATGGAGGGACTAGCAGAGCACACCAACATGGAGGGACTAGCAGAGCAGACCAACATGGAGGGACTAGCAGAGCAGACCAACATGGAGGGACTAGCAGAGCAGACCAACTGGGAGGGACAAGCAGAGCAGACCAACATGGAGGGACAAGCAGAGCAGACCAACATGGAGGGACAGGCCCAGCAGACCAACATGGAGGGACTAGCAGAGCAGACCAACATGGAGGGACTAGCAGAGCAGACCAACATGGAGGGACTAGCAGAGCAGACCAACATGGAGGGACTAGCAGAGCAGACCAACATGGAGGGACAGGCCCAGCAGACCAACATGGAGGGACCAGCAGAGCAAACCAACATGGAGGGACTAGCAGAGCAGACCAACATGGAGGGACTAGCAGAGCAGACCAACATGGAGGGACTAGCAGAGCAGACTAGCAGAGCAGACCAACATGGAGGGACTAGCAGAGCAGACCAACATGGAGGGACTAGCAGAGCAGACCAACATGGAGGGACTAGCAGAGCAGACCAACATGGAGGGACTAGCAGAGCAGACCAACATGGAGGGCCAGGCACAGCAGACCAACATGGAGGGACAAGCAGAGCAGACCAACATGGAGGGACAAGCAGAGCAGACCAACATGGAGGGACAGGCCCAGCAGACCAACATGGAGGGACTAGCAGAGCAGACCAACATGGAGGGACTAGCAGAGCAGACCAACATGGAGGGACTAGCAGAGCAGACCAACAGGGAGGGACTAGCAGAGCAGACCAACAGGGAGGGACTAGCAGAGCAGACCAACATGGAGGGACTAGCAGAGCAGACCAACATGGAGGGACTAGCAGAGCAGACCAACATGGAGGGACAGGCCCAGCAGACCAACATGGAGGGACTAGCAGAGCAGACCAACATGGAGGGACAAGCAGAGCAGACCAACATGGAGGGACAGGCCCAGCAGACCAACATGGAGGGACTAGCAGAGCAGACCAACATGGAGGGACAAGCAGAGCAGACCAACATGGAGGGACAGGCCCAGCAGACCAACATGGAGGGACTAGCAGAGCAGACCAACATGGAGGGACTAGCAGAGCAGACCAACATGGAGGGACTAGCAGAGCAGACCAACATGGAGGGACTAGCAGAGCAGACCAACATGGAGGGACTAGCAGAGCAGACCAACATGGAGGGACTAGCAGAGCAGACCAACATGGAGGGACTAGCAGAGCAGACTAGCAGAGCAGACCAACATGGAGGGACTAGCAGAGCAGACCAACATGGAGGGACTAGCAGAGCAGACCAACATGGAGGGACTAGCAGAGCAGACCAACATGGAGGGACTAGCAGAGCAGACCAACATGGAGGGACAAGCAGAGCAGACCAACATGGAGGGCCAGGCACAGCAGACCAACATGGAGGGACTAGCAGAGCAGACCAACATGGAGGGACTAGCAGAGCAGACCAACATGGAGGGACTAGCAGAGTAGACCAACATGGAGGGACTAGCAGAGCAGACCAACATGGAGGGCCAGGCACAGCAGACCAACATGGAGGGACTAGCAGAGCAGACCAACATGGAGGGACTAGCAGAGCAGACCAACATGGAGGGAGTAGCAGAGCAGACCAACATGGAGGGCCAGGCACAGCAGACCAACATGGAGGGACTAGCAGAGCAGACCAACATGGAGGGACTAGCAGAGCAGACCAACATGGAGGGACTAGCAGAGCAGACCAACATGGAGGGCCAGGCACAGCAGACCAACATGGAGGGACTAGCAGAGCAGACCAACATGGAGGGACAAGCAGAGCAGACCAACATGGAGGGACAGGCCCAGCAGACCAACATGGAGGGACTAGCAGAGCAGACCAACATGGAGGGCCAGGCACAGCAGACCAACATGGAGGGACTAGCAGAGCAGACCAACATGGAGGGCCAGGCACAGTAGACCAACATGGAGGGACTAGCAGAGCAGACCAACATGGAGGGACTAGCAGAGCAGACCAACATGGAGGGACTAGCAGAGCAGACCAACATGGAGGGACAAGCAGAGCAGACCAACATGGAGGGCCAGGCACAGCAGACCAACATGGAGGGACTAGCAGAGCAGACCAACATGGAGGGACTAGCAGAGCAGACCAACATGGAGGGACTAGCAGAGCACACCAACATGGAGGGACTAGCAGAGCAGACCAACATGGAGGGACTAGCAGAGCAGACCAACATGGAGGGACTAGCAGAGCAGACCAACATGGAGGGCCAGGCACAGCAGACCAACATGGAGGGACTAGCAGAGCAGACCAACATGGAGGGACTAGCAGAGCAGACCAACATGGAGGGACTAGCAGAGCAGACCAACATGGAGGGCCAGGCACAGCAGACCAACATGGAGGGACTAGCAGAGCAGACCAACAGGGAGGGACTAGCAGAGCAGACCAACAGGGAGGGACTAGCAGAGCAGACCAACATGGAGGGACTAGCAGAGCAGACCAACATGGAGGGACTAGCAGAGCAGACCAACATGGAGGGACAGGCCCAGCAGACCAACATGGAGGGACTAGCAGAGCAGACCAACATGGAGGGACAAGCAGAGCACACCAACATGGAGGGACTAGCAGAGCAGACCAACATGGAGGGACTAGCAGAGCAGACCAACATGGAGGGACTAGCAGAGCAGACCAACATGGAGGGCCAGGCACAGCAGACCAACATGGAGGGACTAGCAGAGCAGACCAACATGGAGGGACTAGCAGAGCAGACCAACATGGAGGGACTAGCAGAGCAGACCAACATGGAGGGCCAGGCACAGCAGACCAACATGGAGGGACTAGCAGAGCAGACCAACATGGAGGGACAAGCAGAGCAGACCAACATGGAGGGACAGGCCCAGCAGACCAACATGGAGGGACTAGCAGAGCAGACCAACATGGAGGGCCAGGCACAGCAGACCAACATGGAGGGACTAGCAGAGCAGACCAAAATGGAGGGCCAGGCACAGTAGACCAACATGGAGGGACTAGCAGAGCAGACCAACATGGAGGGACTAGCAGAGCAGACCAACATGGAGGGACTAGCAGAGCAGACCAACATGGAGGGACAAGCAGAGCAGACCAACATGGAGGGCCAGGCACAGCAGACCAACATGGAGGGACTAGCAGAGCAGACCAACATGGAGGGACTAGCAGAGCAGACCAACATGGAGGGACTAGCAGAGCACACCAACATGGAGGGACTAGCAGAGCAGACCAACATGGAGGGACTAGCAGAGCAGACCAACATGGAGGGACTAGCAGAGCAGACCAACTGGGAGGGACAAGCAGAGCAGACCAACATGGAGGGACAAGCAGAGCAGACCAACATGGAGGGACAGGCCCAGCAGACCAACATGGAGGGACTAGCAGAGCAGACCAACATGGAGGGACTAGCAGAGCAGACCAACATGGAGGGACTAGCAGAGCAGACCAACATGGAGGGACTAGCAGAGCAGACCAACATGGAGGGACTAGCAGAGCACACCAACATGGAGGGACTAGCAGAGCAGACCAACATGGAGGGACTAGCAGAGCAGACCAACATGGAGGGACTAGCAGAGCAGACCAACTGGGAGGGACAAGCAGAGCAGACCAACATGGAGGGACAAGCAGAGCAGACCAACATGGAGGGACAGGCCCAGCAGACCAACATGGAGGGACTAGCAGAGCAGACCAACATGGAGGGACTAGCAGAGCAGACCAACATGGAGGGACTAGCAGAGCAGACCAACATGGAGGGACTAGCAGAGCAGACCAACAGGGAGGGACTAGCAGAGCAGACCAACATGGAGGGACTAGCAGAGCAGACCAACATGGAGGGACTAGCAGAGCAGACCAACATGGAGGGACTAGCAGAGCAGACCAACATGGAGGGCCAGGCACAGCAGACCAACATGGAGGGACTAGCAGAGCAGACCAACATGGAGGGACTAGCAGAGCAGACCAACATGGAGGGCCAGGCACAGCAGACCAACATGGAGGGACTAGCAGAGCAGACCAACATGGAGGGACAAGCAGAGCAGACCAACATGGAGGGACAGGCCCAGCAGACCAACATGGAGGGACTAGCAGAGCAGACCAACATGGAGGGACTAGCAGAGCAGACCAACATGGAGGGACTAGCAGAGCAGACCAACATGGAGGGACTAGCAGAGCAGACCAACATGGAGGGACTAGCAGAGCAGACCAACATGGAGGGACAAGCAGAGCAGACCAACATGGAGGGACAGGCCCAGCAGACCAACATGGAGGGACTAGCAGAGCAGACCAACATGGAGGGCCAGGCACAGCAGACCAACATGGAGGGACTAGCAGAGCAGACCAACATGGAGGGCCAGGCACAGTAGACCAACATGGAGGGACTAGCAGAGCAGACCAACATGGAGGGACTAGCAGAGCAGACCAACATGGAGGGACTAGCAGAGCAGACCAACATGGAGGGACAAGCAGAGCAGACCAACATGGAGGGCCAGGCACAGCAGACCAACATGGAGGGACTAGCAGAGCAGACCAACATGGAGGGACTAGCAGAGCAGACCAACATGGAGGGACTAGCAGAGCACACCAACATGGAGGGACTAGCAGAGCAGACCAACATGGAGGGACTAGCAGAGCAGACCAACATGGAGGGACTAGCAGAGCAGACCAACTGGGAGGGACAAGCAGAGCAGACCAACATGGAGGGACAAGCAGAGCAGACCAACATGGAGGGACAGGCCCAGCAGACCAACATGGAGGGACTAGCAGAGCAGACCAACATGGAGGGACTAGCAGAGCAGACCAACATGGAGGGACTAGCAGAGCAGACCAACATGGAGGGACTAGCAGAGCAGACCAACATGGAGGGACAGGCCCAGCAGACCAACATGGAGGGACCAGCAGAGCAGACCAACATGGAGGGACTAGCAGAGCAGACCAACATGGAGGGACTAGCAGAGCAGACCAACATGGAGGGACTAGCAGAGCAGACTAGCAGAGCAGACCAACATGGAGGGACTAGCAGAGCAGACCAACATGGAGGGACTAGCAGAGCAGACCAACATGGAGGGACTAGCAGAGCAGACCAACATGGAGGGCCAGGCACAGCAGACCAACATGGAGGGACAAGCAGAGCAGACCAACATGGAGGGACAAGCAGAGCAGACCAACATGGAGGGACAGGCCCAGCAGACCAACATGGAGGGACTAGCAGAGCAGACCAACATGGAGGGACTAGCAGAGCAGACCAACATGGAGGGACTAGCAGAGCAGACCAACAGGGAGGGACTAGCAGAGCAGACCAACAGGGAGGGACTAGCAGAGCAGACCAACATGGAGGGACTAGCAGAGCAGACCAACATGGAGGGACTAGCAGAGCAGACCAACATGGAGGGACAGGCCCAGCAGACCAACATGGAGGGACAGGCCCAGCAGACCAACATGGAGGGACTAGCAGAGCAGACCAACATGGAGGGACTAGCAGAGCAGACCAACATGGAGGGACTAGCAGAGCAGACCAACATGGAGGGACTAGCAGAGCAGACCAACATGGAGGGACTAGCAGAGCAGACCAACATGGAGGGACTAGCAGAGCAGACTAGCAGAGCAGACCAACATGGAGGGACTAGCAGAGCAGACCAACATGGAGGGACTAGCAGAGCAGACCAACATGGAGGGACTAGCAGAGCAGACCAACATGGAGGGACTAGCAGAGCAGACCAACATGGAGGGACAAGCAGAGCAGACCAACATGGAGGGCCAGGCACAGCAGACCAACATGGAGGGACTAGCAGAGCAGACCAACATGGAGGGACTAGCAGAGCAGACCAACATGGAGGGACTAGCAGAGTAGACCAACATGGAGGGACTAGCAGAGCAGACCAACATGGAGGGCCAGGCACAGCAGACCAACATGGAGGGACTAGCAGAGCAGACCAACATGGAGGGACTAGCAGAGCAGACCAACATGGAGGGAGTAGCAGAGCAGACCAACATGGAGGGCCAGGCACAGCAGACCAACATGGAGGGACTAGCAGAGCAGACCAACATGGAGGGACTAGCAGAGCAGACCAACATGGAGGGACTAGCAGAGCAGACCAACATGGAGGGCCAGGCACAGCAGACCAACATGGAGGGACTAGCAGAGCAGACCAACATGGAGGGACAAGCAGAGCAGACCAACATGGAGGGACAGGCCCAGCAGACCAACATGGAGGGACTAGCAGAGCAGACCAACATGGAGGGCCAGGCACAGCAGACCAACATGGAGGGACTAGCAGAGCAGACCAACATGGAGGGCCAGGCACAGTAGACCAACATGGAGGGACTAGCAGAGCAGACCAACATGGAGGGACTAGCAGAGCAGACCAACATGGAGGGACTAGCAGAGCAGACCAACATGGAGGGACAAGCAGAGCAGACCAACATGGAGGGCCAGGCACAGCAGACCAACATGGAGGGACTAGCAGAGCAGACCAACATGGAGGGACTAGCAGAGCAGACCAACATGGAGGGACTAGCAGAGCACACCAACATGGAGGGACTAGCAGAGCAGACCAACATGGAGGGACTAGCAGAGCAGACCAACATGGAGGGACTAGCAGAGCAGACCAACATGGAGGGCCAGGCACAGCAGACCAACATGGAGGGACTAGCAGAGCAGACCAACATGGAGGGACTAGCAGAGCAGACCAACATGGAGGGACTAGCAGAGCAGACCAACATGGAGGGCCAGGCACAGCAGACCAACATGGAGGGACTAGCAGAGCAGACCAACATGGAGGGACAAGCAGAGCAGACCAACATGGAGGGACAGGCCCAGCAGACCAACATGGAGGGACTAGCAGAGCAGACCAACATGGAGGGCCAGGCACAGCAGACCAACATGGAGGGACTAGCAGAGCAGACCAACATGGAGGGCCAGGCACAGTAGACCAACATGGAGGGACTAGCAGAGCAGACCAACATGGAGGGACTAGCAGAGCAGACCAACATGGAGGGACTAGCAGAGCAGACCAACATGGAGGGACAAGCAGAGCAGACCAACATGGAGGGCCAGGCACAGCAGACCAACATGGAGGGACTAGCAGAGCAGACCAACATGGAGGGACTAGCAGAGCAGACCAACATGGAGGGACTAGCAGAGCACACCAACATGGAGGGACTAGCAGAGCAGACCAACATGGAGGGACTAGCAGAGCAGACCAACATGGAGGGACTAGCAGAGCAGACCAACTGGGAGGGACAAGCAGAGCAGACCAACATGGAGGGACAAGCAGAGCAGACCAACATGGAGGGACAGGCCCAGCAGACCAACATGGAGGGACTAGCAGAGCAGACCAACATGGAGGGACTAGCAGAGCAGACCAACATGGAGGGACTAGCAGAGCAGACCAACATGGAGGGACTAGCAGAGCAGACCAACATGGAGGGACTAGCAGAGCAGACCAACATGGAGGGACTAGCAGAGCAGACCAACATGGAGGGACTAGCAGAGCAGACCAACATGGAGGGACTAGCAGAGCAGACCAACATGGAGGGACAGGCCCAGCAGACCAACATGGAGGGACCAGCAGAGCAGACCAACATGGAGGGACTAGCAGAGCAGACCAACATGGAGGGACTAGCAGAGCAGACCAACATGGAGGGACTAGCAGAGCAGACCAACATGGAGGGACTAGCAGAGCAGACTAGCAGAGCAGACCAACATGGAGGGACTAGCAGAGCAGACCAACATGGAGGGACTAGCAGAGCAGACCAACATGGAGGGACTAGCAGAGCAGACCAACATGGAGGGACTAGCAGAGCAGACCAACATGGAGGGCCAGGCACAGCAGACCAACATGGAGGGACAAGCAGAGCAGACCAACATGGAGGGACAAGCAGAGCAGACCAACATGGAGGGACAGGCCCAGCAGACCAACATGGAGGGACTAGCAGAGCAGACCAACATGGAGGGACTAGCAGAGCAGACCAACATGGAGGGACTAGCAGAGCAGACCAACAGGGAGGGACTAGCAGAGCAGACCAACAGGGAGGGACTAGCAGAGCAGACCAACATGGAGGGACTAGCAGAGCAGACCAACATGGAGGGACTAGCAGAGCAGACCAACATGGAGGGACAGGCCCAGCAGACCAACATGGAGGGACTAGCAGAGCAGACCAACATGGAGGGACAAGCAGAGCACACCAACATGGAGGGACTAGCAGAGCAGACCAACATGGAGGGACTAGCAGAGCAGACCAACATGGAGGGACTAGCAGAGCAGACCAACATGGAGGGCCAGGCACAGCAGACCAACATGGAGGGACTAGCAGAGCAGACCAACATGGAGGGACTAGCAGAGCAGACCAACATGGAGGGACTAGCAGAGCAGACCAACATGGAGGGCCAGGCACAGCAGACCAACATGGAGGGACTAGCAGAGCAGACCAACATGGAGGGACAAGCAGAGCAGACCAACATGGAGGGACAGGCCCAGCAGACCAACATGGAGGGACTAGCAGAGCAGACCAACATGGAGGGACAAGCAGAGCAGACCAACATGGAGGGACAGGCCCAGCAGACCAACATGGAGGGACTAGCAGAGCAGACCAACATGGAGGGCCAGGCACAGCAGACCAACATGGAGGGACTAGCAGAGCAGACCAACATGGAGGGCCAGGCACAGTAGACCAACATGGAGGGACTAGCAGAGCAGACCAACATGGAGGGACTAGCAGAGCAGACCAACATGGAGGGACTAGCAGAGCAGACCAACATGGAGGGACAAGCAGAGCAGACCAACATGGAGGGCCAGGCACAGCAGACCAACATGGAGGGACTAGCAGAGCAGACCAACATGGAGGGACTAGCAGAGCAGACCAACATGGAGGGACTAGCAGAGCACACCAACATGGAGGGACTAGCAGAGCAGACCAACATGGAGGGACTAGCAGAGCAGACCAACATGGAGGGACTAGCAGAGCAGACCAACTGGGAGGGACAAGCAGAGCAGACCAACATGGAGGGACAAGCAGAGCAGACCAACATGGAGGGACAGGCCCAGCAGACCAACATGGAGGGACTAGCAGAGCAGACCAACATGGAGGGACTAGCAGAGCAGACCAACATGGAGGGACTAGCAGAGCAGACCAACATGGAGGGACTAGCAGAGCAGACCAACATGGAGGGACTAGCAGAGCACACCAACATGGAGGGACTAGCAGAGCAGACCAACATGGAGGGACTAGCAGAGCAGACCAACATGGAGGGACTAGCAGAGCAGACCAACTGGGAGGGACAAGCAGAGCAGACCAACATGGAGGGACAAGCAGAGCAGACCAACATGGAGGGACAGGCCCAGCAGACCAACATGGAGGGACTAGCAGAGCAGACCAACATGGAGGGACTAGCAGAGCAGACCAACATGGAGGGACTAGCAGAGCAGACCAACATGGAGGGACTAGCAGAGCAGACCAACATGGAGGGACTAGCAGAGCAGACCAACATGGAGGGACAGGCCCAGCAGACCAACATGGAGGGACCAGCAGAGCAGACCAACATGGAGGGACTAGCAGAGCAGACCAACATGGAGGGACTAGCAGAGCAGACCAACATGGAGGGACTAGCAGAGCAGACCAACATGGAGGGACTAGCAGAGCAGACTAGCAGAGCAGACCAACATGGAGGGACTAGCAGAGCAGACCAACATGGAGGGACTAGCAGAGCAGACCAACATGGAGGGACTAGCAGAGCAGACCAACATGGAGGGACTAGCAGAGCAGACCAACATGGAGGGCCAGGCACAGCAGACCAACATGGAGGGACAAGCAGAGCAGACCAACATGGAGGGACAAGCAGAGCACACCAACATGGAGGGACAGGCCCAGCAGACCAACATGGAGGGACTAGCAGAGCAGACCAACATGGAGGGACTAGCAGAGCAGACCAACATGGAGGGACTAGCAGAGCAGACCAACAGGGAGGGACTAGCAGAGCAGACCAACAGGGAGGGACTAGCAGAGCAGACCAACATGGAGGGACTAGCAGAGCAGACCAACATGGAGGGACTAGCAGAGCAGACCAACATGGAGGGACAGGCCCAGCAGACCAACATGGAGGGACTAGCAGAGCAGACCAACATGGAGGGACAAGCAGAGCAGACCAACATGGAGGGACAGGCCCAGCAGACCAACATGGAGGGACTAGCAGAGCAGACCAACATGGAGGGACAAGCAGAGCAGACCAACATGGAGGGACAGGCCCAGCAGACCAACATGGAGGGACTAGCAGAGCAGACCAACATGGAGGGACTAGCAGAGCAGACCAACATGGAGGGACTAGCAGAGCAGACTAGCAGAGCAGACCAACATGGAGGGACTAGCAGAGCAGACCAACATGGAGGGACTAGCAGAGCAGACCAACATGGAGGGACTAGCAGAGCAGACCAACATGGAGGGACTAGCAGAGCAGACCAACATGGAGGGACAAGCAGAGCAGACCAACATGGAGGGCCAGGCACAGCAGACCAACATGGAGGGACTAGCAGAGCAGACCAACATGGAGGGACTAGCAGAGCAGACCAACATGGAGGGACTAGCAGAGCAGACCAACATGGAGGGACTAGCAGAGCAGACCAACTGGGAGGGACAAGCAGAGCAGACCAACATGGAGGGACAAGCAGAGCAGACCAACATGGAGGGACAGGCCCAGCAGACCAACATGGAGGGACTAGCAGAGCAGACCAACATGGAGGGACTAGCAGAGCAGACCAACATGGAGGGACTAGCAGAGCAGACCAACATGGAGGGACTAGCAGAGCAGACCAACATGGAGGGACTAGCAGAGCAGACCAACATGGAGGGACAGGCCCAGCAGACCAACATGGAGGGACCAGCAGAGCAGACCAACATGGAGGGACTAGCAGAGCAGACCAACATGGAGGGACTAGCAGAGCAGACCAACATGGAGGGACTAGCAGAGCAGACCAACATGGAGGGACTAGCAGAGCAGACTAGCAGAGCAGACCAACATGGAGGGACTAGCAGAGCAGACCAACATGGAGGGACTAGCAGAGCAGACCAACATGGAGGGACTAGCAGAGCAGACCAACATGGAGGGACTAGCAGAGCAGACCAACATGGAGGGCCAGGCACAGCAGACCAACATGGAGGGACAAGCAGAGCAGACCAACATGGAGGGACAAGCAGAGCACACCAACATGGAGGGACAGGCCCAGCAGACCAACATGGAGGGACTAGCAGAGCAGACCAACATGGAGGGACTAGCAGAGCAGACCAACATGGAGGGACTAGCAGAGCAGACCAACAGGGAGGGACTAGCAGAGCAGACCAACAGGGAGGGACTAGCAGAGCAGACCAACATGGAGGGACTAGCAGAGCAGACCAACATGGAGGGACTAGCAGAGCAGACCAACATGGAGGGACAGGCCCAGCAGACCAACATGGAGGGACTAGCAGAGCAGACCAACATGGAGGGACAAGCAGAGCAGACCAACATGGAGGGACAGGCCCAGCAGACCAACATGGAGGGACTAGCAGAGCAGACCAACATGGAGGGACAAGCAGAGCAGACCAACATGGAGGGACAGGCCCAGCAGACCAACATGGAGGGACTAGCAGAGCAGACCAACATGGAGGGACTAGCAGAGCAGACCAACATGGAGGGACTAGCAGAGCAGACCAACATGGAGGGACTAGCAGAGCAGACCAACATGGAGGGACTAGCAGAGCAGACCAACATGGAGGGACTAGCAGAGCAGACCAACATGGAGGGACTAGCAGAGCAGACTAGCAGAGCAGACCAACATGGAGGGACTAGCAGAGCAGACCAACATGGAGGGACTAGCAGAGCAGACCAACATGGAGGGACTAGCAGAGCAGACCAACATGGAGGGACTAGCAGAGCAGACCAACATGGAGGGACAAGCAGAGCAGACCAACATGGAGGGCCAGGCACAGCAGACCAACATGGAGGGACTAGCAGAGCAGACCAACATGGAGGGACTAGCAGAGCAGACCAACATGGAGGGACTAGCAGAGTAGACCAACATGGAGGGACTAGCAGAGCAGACCAACATGGAGGGCCAGGCACAGCAGACCAACATGGAGGGACTAGCAGAGCAGACCAACATGGAGGGACTAGCAGAGCAGACCAACATGGAGGGAGTAGCAGAGCAGACCAACATGGAGGGCCAGGCACAGCAGACCAACATGGAGGGACTAGCAGAGCAGACCAACATGGAGGGACTAGCAGAGCAGACCAACATGGAGGGACTAGCAGAGCAGACCAACATGGAGGGCCAGGCACAGCAGACCAACATGGAGGGACTAGCAGAGCAGACCAACATGGAGGGACAAGCAGAGCAGACCAACATGGAGGGACAGGCACAGCAGACCAACATGGAGGGACTAGCAGAGCAGACCAACATGGAGGGACAAGCAGAGCAGACCAACATGGAGGGACAGGCCCAGCAGACCAACATGGAGGGACTAGCAGAGCAGACCAACATGGAGGGCCAGGCACAGCAGACCAACATGGAGGGACTAGCAGAGCAGACCAACATGGAGGGCCAGGCACAGTAGACCAACATGGAGGGACTAGCAGAGCAGACCAACATGGAGGGACTAGCAGAGCAGACCAACATGGAGGGACTAGCAGAGCAGACCAACATGGAGGGACAAGCAGAGCAGACCAACATGGAGGGCCAGGCACAGCAGACCAACATGGAGGGACTAGCAGAGCAGACCAACATGGAGGGACTAGCAGAGCAGACCAACATGGAGGGACTAGCAGAGCACACCAACATGGAGGGACTAGCAGAGCAGACCAACATGGAGGGACTAGCAGAGCAGACCAACATGGAGGGACTAGCAGAGCAGACCAACTGGGAGGGACAAGCAGAGCAGACCAACATGGAGGGACAAGCAGAGCAGACCAACATGGAGGGACAGGCCCAGCAGACCAACATGGAGGGACTAGCAGAGCAGACCAACATGGAGGGACTAGCAGAGCAGACCAACATGGAGGGACTAGCAGAGCAGACCAACATGGAGGGACTAGCAGAGCAGACCAACATGGAGGGACTAGCAGAGCAGACCAACATGGAGGGACTAGCAGAGCAGACCAACATGGAGGGACTAGCAGAGCAGACCAACATGGAGGGACTAGCAGAGCAGACCAACATGGAGGGACAGGCCCAGCAGACCAACATGGAGGGACCAGCAGAGCAGACCAACATGGAGGGACTAGCAGAGCAGACCAACATGGAGGGACTAGCAGAGCAGACCAACATGGAGGGACTAGCAGAGCAGACCAACATGGAGGGACTAGCAGAGCAGACTAGCAGAGCAGACCAACATGGAGGGACTAGCAGAGCAGACCAACATGGAGGGACTAGCAGAGCAGACCAACATGGAGGGACTAGCAGAGCAGACCAACATGGAGGGCCAGGCACAGCAGACCAACATGGAGGGACAAGCAGAGCAGACCAACATGGAGGGACAAGCAGAGCAGACCAACATGGAGGGACAGGCCCAGCAGACCAACATGGAGGGACTAGCAGAGCAGACCAACATGGAGGGACTAGCAGAGCAGACCAACATGGAGGGACTAGCAGAGCAGACCAACAGGGAGGGACTAGCAGAGCAGACCAACAGGGAGGGACTAGCAGAGCAGACCAACATGGAGGGACTAGCAGAGCAGACCAACATGGAGGGACTAGCAGAGCAGACCAACATGGAGGGACAGGCCCAGCAGACCAACATGGAGGGACTAGCAGAGCAGACCAACATGGAGGGACAAGCAGAGCACACCAACATGGAGGGACTAGCAGAGCAGACCAACATGGAGGGACTAGCAGAGCAGACCAACATGGAGGGACTAGCAGAGCAGACCAACATGGAGGGCCAGGCACAGCAGACCAACATGGAGGGACTAGCAGAGCAGACCAACATGGAGGGACTAGCAGAGCAGACCAACATGGAGGGACTAGCAGAGCAGACCAACATGGAGGGCCAGGCACAGCAGACCAACATGGAGGGACTAGCAGAGCAGACCAACATGGAGGGACAAGCAGAGCAGACCAACATGGAGGGACAGGCCCAGCAGACCAACATGGAGGGACTAGCAGAGCAGACCAACATGGAGGGCCAGGCACAGCAGACCAACATGGAGGGACTAGCAGAGCAGACCAACATGGAGGGCCAGGCACAGTAGACCAACATGGAGGGACTAGCAGAGCAGACCAACATGGAGGGACTAGCAGAGCAGACCAACATGGAGGGACTAGCAGAGCAGACCAACATGGAGGGACAAGCAGAGCAGACCAACATGGAGGGCCAGGCACAGCAGACCAACATGGAGGGACTAGCAGAGCAGACCAACATGGAGGGACTAGCAGAGCAGACCAACATGGAGGGACTAGCAGAGCACACCAACATGGAGGGACTAGCAGAGCAGACCAACATGGAGGGACTAGCAGAGCAGACCAACATGGAGGGACTAGCAGAGCAGACCAACTGGGAGGGACAAGCAGAGCAGACCAACATGGAGGGACAAGCAGAGCAGACCAACATGGAGGGACAGGCCCAGCAGACCAACATGGAGGGACTAGCAGAGCAGACCAACATGGAGGGACTAGCAGAGCAGACCAACATGGAGGGACTAGCAGAGCAGACCAACATGGAGGGACTAGCAGAGCAGACCAACATGGAGGGACTAGCAGAGCACACCAACATGGAGGGACTAGCAGAGCAGACCAACATGGAGGGACTAGCAGAGCAGACCAACATGGAGGGACTAGCAGAGCAGACCAACTGGGAGGGACAAGCAGAGCAGACCAACATGGAGGGACAAGCAGAGCAGACCAACATGGAGGGACAGGCCCAGCAGACCAACATGGAGGGACTAGCAGAGCAGACCAACATGGAGGGACTAGCAGAGCAGACCAACATGGAGGGACTAGCACAGCAGACCAACATGGAGGGACTAGCAGAGCAGACCAACATGGAGGGACTAGCAGAGCAGACCAACATGGAGGGACAGGCCCAGCAGACCAACATGGAGGGACCAGCAGAGCAGACCAACATGGAGGGACTAGCAGAGCAGACCAACATGGAGGGACTAGCAGAGCAGACCAACATGGAGGGACTAGCAGAGCAGACCAACATGGAGGGACTAGCAGAGCAGACTAGCAGAGCAGACCAACATGGAGGGACTAGCAGAGCAGACCAACATGGAGGGACTAGCAGAGCAGACCAACATGGAGGGACTAGCAGAGCAGACCAACATGGAGGGACTAGCAGAGCAGACCAACATGGAGGGCCAGGCACAGCAGACCAACATGGAGGGACAAGCAGAGCAGACCAACATGGAGGGACAAGCAGAGCAGACCAACATGGAGGGACAGGCCCAGCAGACCAACATGGAGGGACTAGCAGAGCAGACCAACATGGAGGGACTAGCAGAGCAGACCAACATGGAGGGACTAGCAGAGCAGACCAACAGGGAGGGACTAGCAGAGCAGACCAACAGGGAGGGACTAGCAGAGCAGACCAACATGGAGGGACTAGCAGAGCAGACCAACATGGAGGGACTAGCAGAGCAGACCAACATGGAGGGACAGGCCCAGCAGACCAACATGGAGGGACTAGCAGAGCAGACCAACATGGAGGGACAAGCAGAGCAGACCAACATGGAGGGACAGGCCCAGCAGACCAACATGGAGGGACTAGCAGAGCAGACCAACATGGAGGGACAAGCAGAGCAGACCAACATGGAGGGACAGGCCCAGCAGACCAACATGGAGGGACTAGCAGAGCAGACCAACATGGAGGGACTAGCAGAGCAGACCAACATGGAGGGACTAGCAGAGCAGACCAACATGGAGGGACTAGCAGAGCAGACCAACATGGAGGGACTAGCAGAGCAGACCAACATGGAGGGACTAGCAGAGCAGACCAACATGGAGGGACTAGCAGAGCAGACTAGCAGAGCAGACCAACATGGAGGGACTAGCAGAGCAGACCAACATGGAGGGACTAGCAGAGCAGACCAACATGGAGGGACTAGCAGAGCAGACCAACATGGAGGGACTAGCAGAGCAGACCAACATGGAGGGACAAGCAGAGCAGACCAACATGGAGGGCCAGGCACAGCAGACCAACATGGAGGGACTAGCAGAGCAGACCAACATGGAGGGACTAGCAGAGCAGACCAACATGGAGGGACTAGCAGAGTAGACCAACATGGAGGGACTAGCAGAGCAGACCAACATGGAGGGCCAGGCACAGCAGACCAACATGGAGGGACTAGCAGAGCAGACCAACATGGAGGGACTAGCAGAGCAGACCAACATGGAGGGAGTAGCAGAGCAGACCAACATGGAGGGCCAGGCACAGCAGACCAACATGGAGGGACTAGCAGAGCAGACCAACATGGAGGGACTAGCAGAGCAGACCAACATGGAGGGACTAGCAGAGCAGACCAACATGGAGGGCCAGGCACAGCAGACCAACATGGAGGGACTAGCAGAGCAGACCAACATGGAGGGACAAGCAGAGCAGACCAACATGGAGGGACAGGCCCAGCAGACCAACATGGAGGGACTAGCAGAGCAGACCAACATGGAGGGCCAGGCACAGCAGACCAACATGGAGGGACTAGCAGAGCAGACCAACATGGAGGGCCAGGCACAGTAGACCAACATGGAGGGACTAGCAGAGCAGACCAACATGGAGGGACTAGCAGAGCAGACCAACATGGAGGGACTAGCAGAGCAGACCAACATGGAGGGACAAGCAGAGCAGACCAACATGGAGGGCCAGGCACAGCAGACCAACATGGAGGGACTAGCAGAGCAGACCAACATGGAGGGACTAGCAGAGCAGACCAACATGGAGGGACTAGCAGAGCACACCAACATGGAGGGACTAGCAGAGCAGACCAACATGGAGGGACTAGCAGAGCAGACCAACATGGAGGGACTAGCAGAGCAGACCAACATGGAGGGCCAGGCACAGCAGACCAACATGGAGGGACTAGCAGAGCAGACCAACATGGAGGGACTAGCAGAGCAGACCAACATGGAGGGACTAGCAGAGCAGACCAACATGGAGGGCCAGGCACAGCAGACCAACATGGAGGGACTAGCAGAGCAGACCAACATGGAGGGACAAGCAGAGCAGACCAACATGGAGGGACAGGCCCAGCAGACCAACATGGAGGGACTAGCAGAGCAGACCAACATGGAGGGCCAGGCACAGCAGACCAACATGGAGGGACTAGCAGAGCAGACCAACATGGAGGGACTAGCAGAGCAGACCAACATGGAGGGACAAGCAGAGCAGACCAACATGGAGGGCCAGGCACAGCAGACCAACATGGAGGGACTAGCAGAGCAGACCAACATGGAGGGACTAGCAGAGCAGACCAACATGGAGGGACTAGCAGAGCACACCAACATGGAGGGACTAGCAGAGCAGACCAACATGGAGGGACTAGCAGAGCAGACCAACATGGAGGGACTAGCAGAGCAGACCAACTGGGAGGGACAAGCAGAGCAGACCAACATGGAGGGACAAGCAGAGCAGACCAACATGGAGGGACAGGCCCAGCAGACCAACATGGAGGGACTAGCAGAGCAGACCAACATGGAGGGACTAGCAGAGCAGACCAACATGGAGGGACTAGCAGAGCAGACCAACATGGAGGGACTAGCAGAGCAGACCAACATGGAGGGACTAGCAGAGCAGACCAACATGGAGGGACTAGCAGAGCAGACCAACATGGAGGGACTAGCAGAGCAGACCAACATGGAGGGACTAGCAGAGCAGACCAACATGGAGGGACAGGCCCAGCAGACCAACATGGAGGGACCAGCAGAGCAGACCAACATGGAGGGACTAGCAGAGCAGACCAACATGGAGGGACTAGCAGAGCAGACCAACATGGAGGGACTAGCAGAGCAGACCAACATGGAGGGACTAGCAGAGCAGACTAGCAGAGCAGACCAACATGGAGGGACTAGCAGAGCAGACCAACATGGAGGGACTAGCAGAGCAGACCAACATGGAGGGACTAGCAGAGCAGACCAACATGGAGGGACTAGCAGAGCAGACCAACATGGAGGGACTAGCAGAGCAGACCAACATGGAGGGCCAGGCACAGCAGACCAACATGGAGGGACAAGCAGAGCAGACCAACATGGAGGGACAAGCAGAGCAGACCAACATGGAGGGACAGGCCCAGCAGACCAACATGGAGGGACTAGCAGAGCAGACCAACATGGAGGGACTAGCAGAGCAGACCAACATGGAGGGACTAGCAGAGCAGACCAACAGGGAGGGACTAGCAGAGCAGACCAACAGGGAGGGACTAGCAGAGCAGACCAACATGGAGGGACTAGCAGAGCAGACCAACATGGAGGGACTAGCAGAGCAGACCAACATGGAGGGACAGGCCCAGCAGACCAACATGGAGGGACTAGCAGAGCAGACCAACATGGAGGGACAAGCAGAGCACACCAACATGGAGGGACTAGCAGAGCAGACCAACATGGAGGGACTAGCAGAGCAGACCAACATGGAGGGACTAGCAGAGCAGACCAACATGGAGGGCCAGGCACAGCAGACCAACATGGAGGGACTAGCAGAGCAGACCAACATGGAGGGACTAGCAGAGCAGACCAACATGGAGGGACTAGCAGAGCAGACCAACATGGAGGGCCAGGCACAGCAGACCAACATGGAGGGACTAGCAGAGCAGACCAACATGGAGGGACAAGCAGAGCAGACCAACATGGAGGGACAGGCCCAGCAGACCAACATGGAGGGACTAGCAGAGCAGACCAACATGGAGGGCCAGGCACAGCAGACCAACATGGAGGGACTAGCAGAGCAGACCAACATGGAGGGCCAGGCCCAGCAGACCAACATGGAGGGACTAGCAGAGCAGACCAACATGGAGGGCCAGGCACAGCAGACCAACATGGAGGGACTAGCAGAGCAGACCAACATGGAGGGACTAGCAGAGCAGACCAACATGGAGGGACAAGCAGAGCAGACCAACATGGAGGGCCAGGCACAGCAGACCAACATGGAGGGACTAGCAGAGCAGACCAACATGGAGGGACTAGCAGAGCAGACCAACATGGAGGGACTAGCAGAGCACACCAACATGGAGGGACTAGCAGAGCAGACCAACATGGAGGGACTAGCAGAGCAGACCAACATGGAGGGACTAGCAGAGCAGACCAACTGGGAGGGACAAGCAGAGCAGACCAACATGGAGGGACAAGCAGAGCAGACCAACATGGAGGGACAGGCCCAGCAGACCAACATGGAGGGACTAGCAGAGCAGACCAACATGGAGGGACTAGCAGAGCAGACCAACATGGAGGGACTAGCAGAGCAGACCAACATGGAGGGACTAGCAGAGCAGACCAACATGGAGGGACTAGCAGAGCAGACCAACATGGAGGGACTAGCAGAGCAGACCAACATGGAGGGACTAGCAGAGCAGACCAACATGGAGGGACTAGCAGAGCAGACCAACATGGAGGGACAGGCCCAGCAGACCAACATGGAGGGACCAGCAGAGCAGACCAACATGGAGGGACTAGCAGAGCAGACCAACATGGAGGGACTAGCAGAGCAGACCAACATGGAGGGACTAGCAGAGCAGACCAACATGGAGGGACTAGCAGAGCAGACTAGCAGAGCAGACCAACATGGAGGGACTAGCAGAGCAGACCAACATGGAGGGACTAGCAGAGCAGACCAACATGGAGGGACTAGCAGAGCAGACCAACATGGAGGGACTAGCAGAGCAGACCAACATGGAGGGCCAGGCACAGCAGACCAACATGGAGGGACAAGCAGAGCAGACCAACATGGAGGGACAAGCAGAGCAGACCAACATGGAGGGACAGGCCCAGCAGACCAACATGGAGGGACTAGCAGAGCAGACCAACATGGAGGGACTAGCAGAGCAGACCAACATGGAGGGACTAGCAGAGCAGACCAACAGGGAGGGACTAGCAGAGCAGACCAACAGGGAGGGACTAGCAGAGCAGACCAACATGGAGGGACTAGCAGAGCAGACCAACATGGAGGGACTAGCAGAGCAGACCAACATGGAGGGACAGGCCCAGCAGACCAACATGGAGGGACTAGCAGAGCAGACCAACATGGAGGGACAAGCAGAGCACACCAACATGGAGGGACTAGCAGAGCAGACCAACATGGAGGGACTAGCAGAGCAGACCAACATGGAGGGACTAGCAGAGCAGACCAACATGGAGGGCCAGGCACAGCAGACCAACATGGAGGGACTAGCAGAGCAGACCAACATGGAGGGACTAGCAGAGCAGACCAACATGGAGGGACTAGCAGAGCAGACCAACATGGAGGGCCAGGCACAGCAGACCAACATGGAGGGACTAGCAGAGCAGACCAACATGGAGGGACAAGCAGAGCAGACCAACATGGAGGGACAGGCCCAGCAGACCAACATGGAGGGACTAGCAGAGCAGACCAACATGGAGGGCCAGGCACAGCAGACCAACATGGAGGGACTAGCAGAGCAGACCAACATGGAGGGCCAGGCACAGTAGACCAACATGGAGGGACTAGCAGAGCAGACCAACATGGAGGGACTAGCAGAGCAGACCAACATGGAGGGACTAGCAGAGCAGACCAACATGGAGGGACAAGCAGAGCAGACCAACATGGAGGGCCAGGCACAGCAGACCAACATGGAGGGACTAGCAGAGCAGACCAACATGGAGGGACTAGCAGAGCAGACCAACATGGAGGGACTAGCAGAGCACACCAACATGGAGGGACTAGCAGAGCAGACCAACATGGAGGGACAAGCAGAGCAGACCAACATGGAGGGACAGGCCCAGCAGACCAACATGGAGGGACTAGCAGAGCAGACCAACATGGAGGGCCAGGCACAGCAGACCAACATGGAGGGACTAGCAGAGCAGACCAACATGGAGGGACAAGCAGAGCACACCAACATGGAGGGACTAGCAGAGCAGACCAACATGGAGGGACTAGCAGAGCAGACCAACATGGAGGGACTAGCAGAGCAGACCAACATGGAGGGACTAGCAGAGCAGACCAACATGGAGGGACAAGCAGAGCAGACCAACATGGAGGGCCAGGCACAGCAGACCAACATGGAGGGACTAGCAGAGCAGACCAACATGGAGGGACTAGCAGAGCAGACCAACATGGAGGGACTAGCAGAGCACACCAACATGGAGGGACTAGCAGAGCAGACCAACATGGAGGGACTAGCAGAGCAGACCAACATGGAGGGACTAGCAGAGCAGACCAACATGGAGGGACTAGCAGAGCAGACCAACATGGAGGGACTAGCAGAGCAGACCAACATGGAGGGCCAGGCACAGCAGACCAACATGGAGGGACAAGCAGAGCAGACCAACATGGAGGGACAAGCAGAGCAGACCAACATGGAGGGACAGGCCCAGCAGACCAACATGGAGGGACTAGCAGAGCAGACCAACATGGAGGGACTAGCAGAGCAGACCAACATGGAGGGACTAGCAGAGCAGACCAACAGGGAGGGACTAGCAGAGCAGACCAACAGGGAGGGACTAGCAGAGCAGACCAACATGGAGGGACTAGCAGAGCAGACCAACATGGAGGGACTAGCAGAGCAGACCAACATGGAGGGACAGGCCCAGCAGACCAACATGGAGGGACTAGCAGAGCAGACCAACATGGAGGGACAAGCAGAGCAGACCAACATGGAGGGACAGGCCCAGCAGACCAACATGGAGGGACTAGCAGAGCAGACCAACATGGAGGGACTAGCAGAGCAGACCAACATGGAGGGACTAGCAGAGCAGACTAGCAGAGCAGACCAACATGGAGGGACTAGCAGAGCAGACCAACATGGAGGGACTAGCAGAGCAGACCAACATGGAGGGACTAGCAGAGCAGACCAACATGGAGGGACTAGCAGAGCAGACCAACATGGAGGGACAAGCAGAGCAGACCAACATGGAGGGCCAGGCACAGCAGACCAACATGGAGGGACTAGCAGAGCAGACCAACATGGAGGGACTAGCAGAGCAGACCAACATGGAGGGACTAGCAGAGTAGACCAACATGGAGGGACTAGCAGAGCAGACCAACATGGAGGGCCAGGCACAGCAGACCAACATGGAGGGACTAGCAGAGCAGACCAACATGGAGGGACTAGCAGAGCAGACCAACATGGAGGGAGTAGCAGAGCAGACCAACATGGAGGGCCAGGCACAGCAGACCAACATGGAGGGACTAGCAGAGCAGACCAACATGGAGGGACTAGCAGAGCAGACCAACATGGAGGGACTAGCAGAGCAGACCAACATGGAGGGCCAGGCACAGCAGACCAACATGGAGGGACTAGCAGAGCAGACCAACATGGAGGGACAAGCAGAGCAGACCAACATGGAGGGACAGGCCCAGCAGACCAACATGGAGGGACTAGCAGAGCAGACCAACATGGAGGGCCAGGCACAGCAGACCAACATGGAGGGACTAGCAGAGCAGACCAACATGGAGGGCCAGGCACAGTAGACCAACATGGAGGGACTAGCAGAGCAGACCAACATGGAGGGACTAGCAGAGCAGACCAACATGGAGGGACTAGCAGAGCAGACCAACATGGAGGGACAAGCAGAGCAGACCAACATGGAGGGCCAGGCACAGCAGACCAACATGGAGGGACTAGCAGAGCAGACCAACATGGAGGGACTAGCAGAGCAGACCAACATGGAGGGACTAGCAGAGCACACCAACATGGAGGGACTAGCAGAGCAGACCAACATGGAGGGACTAGCAGAGCAGACCAACATGGAGGGACTAGCAGAGCAGACCAACATGGAGGGCCAGGCACAGCAGACCAACATGGAGGGACTAGCAGAGCAGACCAACATGGAGGGACTAGCAGAGCAGACCAACATGGAGGGACTAGCAGAGCAGACCAACATGGAGGGCCAGGCACAGCAGACCAACATGGAGGGACTAGCAGAGCAGACCAACATGGAGGGACAAGCAGAGCAGACCAACATGGAGGGACAGGCCCAGCAGACCAACATGGAGGGACTAGCAGAGCAGACCAACATGGAGGGCCAGGCACAGCAGACCAACATGGAGGGACTAGCAGAGCAGACCAACATGGAGGGCCAGGCACAGTAGACCAACATGGAGGGACTAGCAGAGCAGACCAACATGGAGGGACTAGCAGAGCAGACCAACATGGAGGGACTAGCAGAGCAGACCAACATGGAGGGACAAGCAGAGCAGACCAACATGGAGGGCCAGGCACAGCAGACCAACATGGAGGGACTAGCAGAGCAGACCAACATGGAGGGACTAGCAGAGCAGACCAACATGGAGGGACTAGCAGAGCACACCAACATGGAGGGACTAGCAGAGCAGACCAACATGGAGGGACTAGCAGAGCAGACCAACATGGAGGGACTAGCAGAGCAGACCAACTGGGAGGGACAAGCAGAGCAGACCAACATGGAGGGACAAGCAGAGCAGACCAACATGGAGGGACAGGCCCAGCAGACCAACATGGAGGGACTAGCAGAGCAGACCAACATGGAGGGACTAGCAGAGCAGACCAACATGGAGGGACTAGCAGAGCAGACCAACATGGAGGGACTAGCAGAGCAGACCAACATGGAGGGACTAGCAGAGCAGACCAACATGGAGGGACTAGCAGAGCAGACCAACATGGAGGGACTAGCAGAGCAGACCAACATGGAGGGACTAGCAGAGCAGACCAACATGGAGGGACAGGCCCAGCAGACCAACATGGAGGGACCAGCAGAGCAGACCAACATGGAGGGACTAGCAGAGCAGACCAACATGGAGGGACTAGCAGAGCAGACCAACATGGAGGGACTAGCAGAGCAGACCAACATGGAGGGACTAGCAGAGCAGACTAGCAGAGCAGACCAACATGGAGGGACTAGCAGAGCAGACCAACATGGAGGGACTAGCAGAGCAGACCAACATGGAGGGACTAGCAGAGCAGACCAACATGGAGGGACTAGCAGAGCAGACCAACATGGAGGGACTAGCAGAGCAGACCAACATGGAGGGCCAGGCACAGCAGACCAACATGGAGGGACAAGCAGAGCAGACCAACATGGAGGGACAAGCAGAGCAGACCAACATGGAGGGACAGGCCCAGCAGACCAACATGGAGGGACTAGCAGAGCAGACCAACATGGAGGGACTAGCAGAGCAGACCAACATGGAGGGACTAGCAGAGCAGACCAACAGGGAGGGACTAGCAGAGCAGACCAACAGGGAGGGACTAGCAGAGCAGACCAACATGGAGGGACTAGCAGAGCAGACCAACATGGAGGGACTAGCAGAGCAGACCAACATGGAGGGACAGGCCCAGCAGACCAACATGGAGGGACTAGCAGAGCAGACCAACATGGAGGGACAAGCAGAGCACACCAACATGGAGGGACTAGCAGAGCAGACCAACATGGAGGGACTAGCAGAGCAGACCAACATGGAGGGACTAGCAGAGCAGACCAACATGGAGGGCCAGGCACAGCAGACCAACATGGAGGGACTAGCAGAGCAGACCAACATGGAGGGACTAGCAGAGCAGACCAACATGGAGGGACTAGCAGAGCAGACCAACATGGAGGGCCAGGCACAGCAGACCAACATGGAGGGACTAGCAGAGCAGACCAACATGGAGGGACAAGCAGAGCAGACCAACATGGAGGGACAGGCCCAGCAGACCAACATGGAGGGACTAGCAGAGCAGACCAACATGGAGGGCCAGGCACAGCAGACCAACATGGAGGGACTAGCAGAGCAGACCAACATGGAGGGCCAGGCACAGTAGACCAACATGGAGGGACTAGCAGAGCAGACCAACATGGAGGGACTAGCAGAGCAGACCAACATGGAGGGACTAGCAGAGCAGACCAACATGGAGGGACAAGCAGAGCAGACCAACATGGAGGGCCAGGCACAGCAGACCAACATGGAGGGACTAGCAGAGCAGACCAACATGGAGGGACTAGCAGAGCAGACCAACATGGAGGGACTAGCAGAGCACACCAACATGGAGGGACTAGCAGAGCAGACCAACATGGAGGGACTAGCAGAGCAGACCAACATGGAGGGACTAGCAGAGCAGACCAACTGGGAGGGACAAGCAGAGCAGACCAACATGGAGGGACAAGCAGAGCAGACCAACATGGAGGGACAGGCCCAGCAGACCAACATGGAGGGACTAGCAGAGCAGACCAACATGGAGGGACTAGCAGAGCAGACCAACATGGAGGGACTAGCAGAGCAGACCAACATGGAGGGACTAGCAGAGCAGACCAACATGGAGGGACTAGCAGAGCAGACCAACATGGAGGGACTAGCAGAGCAGACCAACATGGAGGGACAGGCCCAGCAGACCAACATGGAGGGACCAGCAGAGCAGACCAACATGGAGGGACTAGCAGAGCAGACCAACATGGAGGGACTAGCAGAGCAGACCAACATGGAGGGACTAGCAGAGCAGACCAACATGGAGGGACTAGCAGAGCAGACCAACATGGAGGGACTAGCAGAGCAGACTAGCAGAGCAGACCAACATGGAGGGACTAGCAGAGCAGACCAACATGGAGGGACTAGCAGAGCAGACCAACATGGAGGGACTAGCAGAGCAGACCAACATGGAGGGACTAGCAGAGCAGACCAACATGGAGGGACTAGCAGAGCAGACCAACATGGAGGGCCAGGCACAGCAGACCAACATGGAGGGACAAGCAGAGCAGACCAACATGGAGGGACTAGCAGAGCAGACCAACATGGAGGGACTAGCAGAGCAGACTAGCAGAGCAGACCAACATGGAGGGACTAGCAGAGCAGACCAACATGGAGGGACTAGCAGAGCAGACCAACATGGAGGGACTAGCAGAGCAGACCAACATGGAGGGACTAGCAGAGCAGACCAACATGGAGGGCCAGGCACAGCAGACCAACATGGAGGGACAAGCAGAGCAGACCAACATGGAGGGACAAGCAGAGCAGACCAACATGGAGGGACAGGCCCAGCAGACCAACATGGAGGGACTAGCAGAGCAGACCAACATGGAGGGACTAGCAGAGCAGACCAACATGGAGGGACTAGCAGAGCAGACCAACAGGGAGGGACTAGCAGAGCAGACCAACAGGGAGGGACTAGCAGAGCAGACCAACATGGAGGGACTAGCAGAGCAGACCAACATGGAGGGACTAGCAGAGCAGACCAACATGGAGGGACAGGCCCAGCAGACCAACATGGAGGGACTAGCAGAGCAGACCAACATGGAGGGACAAGCAGAGCAGACCAACATGGAGGGACAGGCCCAGCAGACCAACATGGAGGGACTAGCAGAGCAGACCAACATGGAGGGACAAGCAGAGCAGACCAACATGGAGGGACAGGCCCAGCAGACCAACATGGAGGGACTAGCAGAGCAGACCAACATGGAGGGACTAGCAGAGCAGACCAACATGGAGGGACTAGCAGAGCAGACCAACATGGAGGGACTAGCAGAGCAGACCAACATGGAGGGACTAGCAGAGCAGACCAACATGGAGGGACTAGCAGAGCAGACCAACATGGAGGGACTAGCAGAGCAGACCAACATGGAGGGACTAGCAGAGCAGACTAGCAGAGCAGACCAACATGGAGGGACTAGCAGAGCAGACCAACATGGAGGGACTAGCAGAGCAGACCAACATGGAGGGACTAGCAGAGCAGACCAACATGGAGGGACTAGCAGAGCAGACCAACATGGAGGGCCAGGCACAGCAGACCAACATGGAGGGACTAGCAGAGCAGACCAACATGGAGGGACTAGCAGAGCAGACCAACATGGAGGGACTAGCAGAGCAGACCAACATGGAGGGCCAGGCACAGCAGACCAACATGGAGGGACTAGCAGAGCAGACCAACATGGAGGGACAAGCAGAGCAGACCAACATGGAGGGACAGGCCCAGCAGACCAACATGGAGGGACTAGCAGAGCAGACCAACATGGAGGGCCAGGCACAGCAGACCAACATGGAGGGACTAGCAGAGCAGACCAACATGGAGGGCCAGGCACAGTAGACCAACATGGAGGGACTAGCAGAGCAGACCAACATGGAGGGACTAGCAGAGCAGACCAACATGGAGGGACTAGCAGAGCAGACCAACATGGAGGGACAAGCAGAGCAGACCAACATGGAGGGCCAGGCACAGCAGACCAACATGGAGGGACTAGCAGAGCAGACCAACATGGAGGGACTAGCAGAGCAGACCAACATGGAGGGACTAGCAGAGCACACCAACATGGAGGGACTAGCAGAGCAGACCAACATGGAGGGACTAGCAGAGCAGACCAACATGGAGGGACTAGCAGAGCAGACCAACTGGGAGGGACAAGCAGAGCAGACCAACATGGAGGGACTAGCAGAGCACACCAACATGGAGGGACTAGCAGAGCAGACCAACATGGAGGGACTAGCAGAGCAGACCAACATGGAGGGACTAGCAGAGCAGACCAACATGGAGGGACAAGCAGAGCAGACCAACATGGAGGGACAGGCCCAGCAGACCAACATGGAGGGACTAGCAGAGCAGACCAACATGGAGGGCCAGGCACAGCAGACCAACATGGAGGGACTAGCAGAGCAGACCAACATGGAGGGCCAGGCACAGTAGACCAACATGGAGGGACTAGCAGAGCAGACCAACATGGAGGGACTAGCAGAGCAGACCAACATGGAGGGACTAGCAGAGCAGACCAACATGGAGGGACAAGCAGAGCAGACCAACATGGAGGGCCAGGCACAGCAGACCAACATGGAGGGACTAGCAGAGCAGACCAACATGGAGGGACTAGCAGAGCAGACCAACATGGAGGGACTAGCAGAGCACACCAACATGGAGGGACTAGCAGAGCAGACCAACATGGAGGGACTAGCAGAGCAGACCAACATGGAGGGACTAGCAGAGCAGACCAACTGGGAGGGACAAGCAGAGCAGACCAACATGGAGGGACAAGCAGAGCAGACCAACATGGAGGGACAGGCCCAGCAGACCAACATGGAGGGACTAGCAGAGCAGACCAACATGGAGGGACTAGCAGAGCAGACCAACATGGAGGGACTAGCAGAGCAGACCAACATGGAGGGACTAGCAGAGCAGACCAACATGGAGGGACTAGCAGAGCAGACCAACATGGAGGGACTAGCAGAGCAGACCAACATGGAGGGACTAGCAGAGCAGACCAACATGGAGGGACAGGCCCAGCAGACCAACATGGAGGGACCAGCAGAGCAGACCAACATGGAGGGACTAGCAGAGCAGACCAACATGGAGGGACTAGCAGAGCAGACCAACATGGAGGGACTAGCAGAGCAGACCAACATGGAGGGACTAGCAGAGCAGACCAACATGGAGGGACTAGCAGAGCAGACTAGCAGAGCAGACCAACATGGAGGGACTAGCAGAGCAGACCAACATGGAGGGACTAGCAGAGCAGACCAACATGGAGGGACTAGCAGAGCAGACCAACATGGAGGGACTAGCAGAGCAGACCAACATGGAGGGACTAGCAGAGCAGACCAACATGGAGGGCCAGGCACAGCAGACCAACATGGAGGGACAAGCAGAGCAGACCAACATGGAGGGACAAGCAGAGCAGACCAACATGGAGGGACAGGCCCAGCAGACCAACATGGAGGGACTAGCAGAGCAGACCAACATGGAGGGACTAGCAGAGCAGACCAACATGGAGGGACTAGCAGAGCAGACCAACAGGGAGGGACTAGCAGAGCAGACCAACAGGGAGGGACTAGCAGAGCAGACCAACATGGAGGGACTAGCAGAGCAGACCAACATGGAGGGACTAGCAGAGCAGACCAACATGGAGGGACAGGCCCAGCAGACCAACATGGAGGGACTAGCAGAGCAGACCAACATGGAGGGACAAGCAGAGCACACCAACATGGAGGGACTAGCAGAGCAGACCAACATGGAGGGACTAGCAGAGCAGACCAACATGGAGGGACTAGCAGAGCAGACCAACATGGAGGGCCAGGCACAGCAGACCAACATGGAGGGACTAGCAGAGCAGACCAACATGGAGGGACTAGCAGAGCAGACCAACATGGAGGGACTAGCAGAGCAGACCAACATGGAGGGCCAGGCACAGCAGACCAACATGGAGGGACTAGCAGAGCAGACCAACATGGAGGGACAAGCAGAGCAGACCAACATGGAGGGACAGGCCCAGCAGACCAACATGGAGGGACTAGCAGAGCAGACCAACATGGAGGGCCAGGCACAGCAGACCAACATGGAGGGACTAGCAGAGCAGACCAACATGGAGGGCCAGGCACAGTAGACCAACATGGAGGGACTAGCAGAGCAGACCAACATGGAGGGACTAGCAGAGCAGACCAACATGGAGGGACTAGCAGAGCAGACCAACATGGAGGGACAAGCAGAGCAGACCAACATGGAGGGCCAGGCACAGCAGACCAACATGGAGGGACTAGCAGAGCAGACCAACATGGAGGGACTAGCAGAGCAGACCAACATGGAGGGACTAGCAGAGCACACCAACATGGAGGGACTAGCAGAGCAGACCAACATGGAGGGACTAGCAGAGCAGACCAACATGGAGGGACTAGCAGAGCAGACCAACTGGGAGGGACAAGCAGAGCAGACCAACATGGAGGGACAAGCAGAGCAGACCAACATGGAGGGACAGGCCCAGCAGACCAACATGGAGGGACTAGCAGAGCAGACCAACATGGAGGGACTAGCAGAGCAGACCAACATGGAGGGACTAGCAGAGCAGACCAACATGGAGGGACTAGCAGAGCAGACCAACATGGAGGGACTAGCAGAGCAGACCAACATGGAGGGACTAGCAGAGCAGACCAACATGGAGGGACAGGCCCAGCAGACCAACATGGAGGGACCAGCAGAGCAGACCAACATGGAGGGACTAGCAGAGCAGACCAACATGGAGGGACTAGCAGAGCAGACCAACATGGAGGGACTAGCAGAGCAGACCAACATGGAGGGACTAGCAGAGCAGACCAACATGGAGGGACTAGCAGAGCAGACTAGCAGAGCAGACCAACATGGAGGGACTAGCAGAGCAGACCAACATGGAGGGACTAGCAGAGCAGACCAACATGGAGGGACTAGCAGAGCAGACCAACATGGAGGGACTAGCAGAGCAGACCAACATGGAGGGACTAGCAGAGCAGACCAACATGGAGGGCCAGGCACAGCAGACCAACATGGAGGGACAAGCAGAGCAGACCAACATGGAGGGACTAGCAGAGCAGACCAACATGGAGGGACTAGCAGAGCAGACTAGCAGAGCAGACCAACATGGAGGGACTAGCAGAGCAGACCAACATGGAGGGACTAGCAGAGCAGACCAACATGGAGGGACTAGCAGAGCAGACCAACATGGAGGGCCAGGCACAGCAGACCAACATGGAGGGACAAGCAGAGCAGACCAACATGGAGGGACAAGCAGAGCAGACCAACATGGAGGGACAGGCCCAGCAGACCAACATGGAGGGACTAGCAGAGCAGACCAACATGGAGGGACTAGCAGAGCAGACCAACATGGAGGGACTAGCAGAGCAGACCAACAGGGAGGGACTAGCAGAGCAGACCAACAGGGAGGGACTAGCAGAGCAGACCAACATGGAGGGACTAGCAGAGCAGACCAACATGGAGGGACTAGCAGAGCAGACCAACATGGAGGGACAGGCCCAGCAGACCAACATGGAGGGACTAGCAGAGCAGACCAACATGGAGGGACAAGCAGAGCAGACCAACATGGAGGGACAGGCCCAGCAGACCAACATGGAGGGACTAGCAGAGCAGACCAACATGGAGGGACAAGCAGAGCAGACCAACATGGAGGGACAGGCCCAGCAGACCAACATGGAGGGACTAGCAGAGCAGACCAACATGGAGGGACTAGCAGAGCAGACCAACATGGAGGGACTAGCAGAGCAGACCAACATGGAGGGACTAGCAGAGCAGACCAACATGGAGGGACTAGCAGAGCAGACCAACATGGAGGGACTAGCAGAGCAGACCAACATGGAGGGACTAGCAGAGCAGACTAGCAGAGCAGACCAACATGGAGGGACTAGCAGAGCAGACCAACATGGAGGGACTAGCAGAGCAGACCAACATGGAGGGACTAGCAGAGCAGACCAACATGGAGGGACTAGCAGAGCAGACCAACATGGAGGGCCAGGCACAGCAGACCAACATGGAGGGACTAGCAGAGCAGACCAACATGGAGGGACTAGCAGAGCAGACCAACATGGAGGGACTAGCAGAGCAGACCAACATGGAGGGCCAGGCACAGCAGACCAACATGGAGGGACTAGCAGAGCAGACCAACATGGAGGGACAAGCAGAGCAGACCAACATGGAGGGACAGGCCCAGCAGACCAACATGGAGGGACTAGCAGAGCAGACCAACATGGAGGGCCAGGCACAGCAGACCAACATGGAGGGACTAGCAGAGCAGACCAACATGGAGGGCCAGGCACAGTAGACCAACATGGAGGGACTAGCAGAGCAGACCAACATGGAGGGACTAGCAGAGCAGACCAACATGGAGGGACTAGCAGAGCAGACCAACATGGAGGGACAAGCAGAGCAGACCAACATGGAGGGCCAGGCACAGCAGACCAACATGGAGGGACTAGCAGAGCAGACCAACATGGAGGGACTAGCAGAGCAGACCAACATGGAGGGCCAGGCACAGCAGACCAACATGGAGGGACTAGCAGAGCAGACCAACATGGAGGGACTAGCAGAGCAGACCAACATGGAGGGACTAGCAGAGCAGACCAACATGGAGGGACTAGCAGAGCAGACCAACAGGGAGGGACTAGCAGAGCAGACCAACATGGAGGGACTAGCAGAGCAGACCAACATGGAGGGACTAGCAGAGCAGACCAACATGGAGGGACTAGCAGAGCAGACCAACATGGAGGGACTAGCAGAGCAGACCAACATGGAGGGCCAGGCACAGCAGACCAACATGGAGGGACTAGCAGAGCAGACCAACATGGAGGGCCAGGCACAGTAGACCAACATGGAGGGACTAGCAGAGCAGACCAACATGGAGGGACTAGCAGAGCAGACCAACATGGAGGGACTAGCAGAGCAGACCAACATGGAGGGACAAGCAGAGCAGACCAACATGGAGGGCCAGGCACAGCAGACCAACATGGAGGGACTAGCAGAGCAGACCAACATGGAGGGACTAGCAGAGCAGACCAACATGGAGGGACTAGCAGAGCACACCAACATGGAGGGACTAGCAGAGCAGACCAACATGGAGGGACTAGCAGAGCAGACCAACATGGAGGGACTAGCAGAGCAGACCAACTGGGAGGGACAAGCAGAGCAGACCAACATGGAGGGACAAGCAGAGCAGACCAACATGGAGGGACAGGCCCAGCAGACCAACATGGAGGGACTAGCAGAGCAGACCAACATGGAGGGACTAGCAGAGCAGACCAACATGGAGGGACTAGCAGAGCAGACCAACATGGAGGGACTAGCAGAGCAGACCAACAGGGAGGGACTAGCAGAGCAGACCAACATGGAGGGACTAGCAGAGCAGACCAACATGGAGGGACTAGCAGAGCAGACCAACATGGAGGGACAAGCAGAGCAGACCAACATGGAGGGACAGGCCCAGCAGACCAACATGGAGGGACTAGCAGAGCAGACCAACATGGAGGGACTAGCAGAGCAGACCAACATGGAGGGACTAGCAGAGCAGACCAACATGGAGGGACTAGCAGAGCAGACCAACAGGGAGGGACTAGCAGAGCAGACCAACATGGAGGGACTAGCAGAGCAGACCAACATGGAGGGACTAGCAGAGCAGACCAACATGGAGGGACTAGCAGAGCAGACCAACATGGAGGGACTAGCAGAGCAGACCAACATGGAGGGACAGGCCCAGCAGACCAACATGGAGGGACCAGCAGAGCAGACCAACATGGAGGGACTAGCAGAGCAGACCAACATGGAGGGACTAGCAGAGCAGACCAACATGGAGGGACTAGCAGAGCAGACCAACATGGAGGGACTAGCAGAGCAGACCAACATGGAGGGACTAGCAGAGCAGACCAACATGGAGGGCCAGGCACAGCAGACCAACATGGAGGGACAAGCAGAGCAGACCAACATGGAGGGACAAGCAGAGCAGACCAACATGGAGGGACAGGCCCAGCAGACCAACATGGAGGGACTAGCAGAGCAGACCAACATGGAGGGACTAGCAGAGCAGACCAACATGGAGGGACTAGCAGAGCAGACCAACAGGGAGGGACTAGCAGAGCAGACCAACAGGGAGGGACTAGCAGAGCAGACCAACATGGAGGGACTAGCAGAGCAGACCAACATGGAGGGACTAGCAGAGCAGACCAACATGGAGGGACTAGCAGAGCAGACCAACATGGAGGGACTAGCAGAGCAGACCAACATGGAGGGCCAGGCACAGCAGACCAACATGGAGGGACTAGCAGAGCAGACCAACATGGAGGGACTAGCAGAGCAGACCAACATGGAGGGACAGGCCCAGCAGACCAACATGGAGGGACTAGCAGAGCAGACCAACAGGGAGGGACTAGCAGAGCAGACCAGGACTAGCAGAGCAGACCAACATGGAGGGACTAGCAGAGCAGACCAACATGGAGGGACTAGCAGAGCAGACCAACATGGAGGGACTAGCAGAGCAGACCAACATGGAGGGACTAGCAGAGCAGACCAACATGGAGGGCCAGGCACAGCAGACCAACATGGAGGGACTAGCAGAGCAGACCAACATGGAGGGACTAGCAGAGCAGACCAACATGGAGGGACAGGCCCAGCAGACCAACATGGAGGGACTAGCAGAGCAGACCAACAGGGAGGGACTAGCAGAGCAGACCAGGACTAGCAGAGCAGACCAACATGGAGGGACTAGCAGAGCAGACCAACATGGAGGGACTAGCAGAGCAGACCAACATGGAGGGACTAGCAGAGCAGACCAACATGGAGGGACAGGCCCAGCAGACCAACATGGAGGGACTAGCAGAGCAGACCAACATGGAGGGACTAGCAGAGCAGACCAACATGGAGGGACTAGCAGAGCAGACCAACATGGAGGGACTAGCAGAGCAGACCAACAGGGAGGGACTAGCAGAGCAGACCAACATGGAGGGACTAGCAGAGCAGACCAACATGGAGGGACTAGCAGAGCAGACCAACATGGAGGGACTAGCAGAGCAGACCAACATGGAGGGACTAGCAGAGCAGACCAACATGGAGGGACTAGCAGAGCAGACCAACAGGGAGGGACTAGCAGAGCAGACCAGGACTAGCAGAGCAGACCAACATGGAGGGACTAGCAGAGCAGACCAACATGGAGGGACTAGCAGAGCAGACCAACATGGAGGGACAGGCCCAGCAGACCAACATGGAGGGACTAGCAGAGCAGACCAACATGGAGGGACTAGCAGAGCAGACTAGCAGAGCAGACCAACATGGAGGGACTAGCAGAGCAGACCAACATGGAGGGACTAGCAGAGCAGACCAACATGGAGGGACTAGCAGAGCAGACCAACATGGAGGGACTAGCAGAGCAGACCAACATGGAGGGACTAGCAGAGCAGACCAACATGGAGGGCCAGGCACAGCAGACCAACATGGAGGGACAAGCAGAGCAGACCAACATGGAGGGACAAGCAGAGCAGACCAACATGGAGGGACAGGCCCAGCAGACCAACATGGAGGGACTAGCAGAGCAGACCAACATGGAGGGACTAGCAGAGCAGACCAACATGGAGGGACTAGCAGAGCAGACCAACATGGAGGGACTAGCAGAGCAGACCAACAGGGAGGGACTAGCAGAGCAGACCAACATGGAGGGACTAGCAGAGCAGACCAACATGGAGGGACTAGCAGAGCAGACCAACATGGAGGGACTAGCAGAGCAGACCAACATGGAGGGACTAGCAGAGCAGACCAACATGGAGGGACTAGCAGAGCAGACCAACAGGGAGGGACTAGCAGAGCAGACCAGGACTAGCAGAGCAGACCAACATGGAGGGACTAGCAGAGCAGACCAACATGGAGGGACTAGCAGAGCAGACCAACATGGAGGGACAGGCCCAGCAGACCAACATGGAGGGACTAGCAGAGCAGACCAACATGGAGGGACTAGCAGAGCAGACTAGCAGAGCAGACCAACATGGAGGGACTAGCAGAGCAGACCAACATGGAGGGACTAGCAGAGCAGACCAACATGGAGGGACTAGCAGAGCAGACCAACATGGAGGGACTAGCAGAGCAGACCAACATGGAGGGACTAGCAGAGCAGACCAACATGGAGGGACTAGCAGAGCAGACCAACATGGAGGGCCAGGCACAGCAGACCAACATGGAGGGACAAGCAGAGCAGACCAACATGGAGGGACAAGCAGAGCAGACCAACATGGAGGGACAGGCCCAGCAGACCAACATGGAGGGACTAGCAGAGCAGACCAACATGGAGGGACTAGCAGAGCAGACCAACATGGAGGGACTAGCAGAGCAGACCAACATGGAGGGACTAGCAGAGCAGACCAACATGGAGGGACAAGCAGAGCAGACCAACATGGAGGGCCAGGCACAGCAGACCAACATGGAGGGACTAGCAGAGCAGACCAACATGGAGGGACTAGCAGAGCACACCAACATGGAGGGACTAGCAGAGCAGACCAACATGGAGGGACTAGCAGAGCAGACCAACATGGAGGGACTAGCAGAGCAGACCAACAGGGAGGGACAAGCAGAGCAGACCAACATGGAGGGACAGGCAGAGCAGACCAACATGGAGGGACAGGCCCAGCAGACCAACATGGAGGGACTAGCAGAGCAGACCAACATGGAGGGACTAGCAGAGCAGACCAACATGGAGGGACTAGCAGAGCAGACCAACATGGAGGGACTAGCAGAGCAGACCAACAGGGAGGGACTAGCAGAGCAGACCAACATGGAGGGACTAGCAGAGCAGACCAACATGGAGGGACTAGCAGAGCAGACCAACATGGAGGGACTAGCAGAGCAGACCAACATGGAGGGACTAGCAGAGCAGACCAACATGGAGGGACAGGCCCAGCAGACCAACATGGAGGGACTAGCAGAGCAGACCAACATGGAGGGACTAGCAGAGCAGACCAACATGGAGGGACTAGCAGAGCAGACCAACATGGAGGGACTAGCAGAGCAGACCAACATGGAGGGACTAGCAGAGCAGACCAACATGGAGGGACTAGCAGAGCAGACTAGCAGAGCAGACCAACATGGAGGGACTAGCAGAGCAGACCAACATGGAGGGACTAGCAGAGCAGACCAACATGGAGGGACTAGCAGAGCAGACCAACATGGAGGGACTAGCAGAGCAGACCAACATGGAGGGACTAGCAGAGCAGACCAACATGGAGGGACAGGCAGAGCAGACCAACATGGAGGGACAAGCAGAGCAGACCAACATGGAGGGACTAGCAGAGCAGACCAACATGGAGGGACAGGCACAGCAGACCAACATGGAGGGACTAGCAGAGCAGACCAACATGGAGGGACTAGCAGAGCAGACCAACATGGAGGGACTAGCAGAGCAGACCAACATGGAGGGACTAGCAGAGCAGACCAACATGGAGGGCCAGGCACAGCAGACCAACATGGAGGGACTAGCAGAGCAGACCAACATGGAGGGACTAGCAGAGCAGACAGCAGACCAACATGGAGGGACTAGCAGAGCAGACCAACATGGAGGGACTAGCAGAGCAGACCAACATGGAGGGACTAGCAGAGCAGACCAACATGGAGGGACAGGCACAGCAGACCAACATGGAGGGACTAGCAGAGCAGACCAACATGGAGGGACAAGCAGAGCAGACCAACATGGAGGGACAGGCCCAGCAGACCAACATGGAGGGACTAGCAGAGCAGACCAACATGGAGGGACTAGCAGAGCAGACCAACATGGAGGGACTAGGCACAGCAGACCAACATGGAGGGACTAGCAGAGCAGACCAACATGGAGGGACTAGCAGAGCAGACCAACATGGAGGGCCAGGCACAGCAGACCAACATGGAGGGACTAGCAGAGCAGACCAACATGGAGGGACTAGCAGAGCAGACCAACATGGAGGGACAGGCCCAGCAGACCAACATGGAGGGACTAGCAGAGCAGACCAACATGGAGGGACAAGCAGAGCAGACCAACATGGAGGGACAGGCCCAGCAGACCAACATGGAGGGACTAGCAGAGCAGACCAACATGGAGGGACTAGCAGAGCAGACCAACATGGAGGGACTAGCAGAGCAGACCAACATGGAGGGACTAGGCAGAGCAGACCAACATGGAGGGACTAGCAGAGCAGACCAACATGGAGGGACTAGCAGAGCAGACCAACATGGAGGGACTAGCAGAGCAGACCAACATGGAGGGACTAGCAGAGCAGACCAACATGGAGGGCCAGGCACAGCAGACCAACATGGAGGGACTAGCAGAGCAGACCAACATGGAGGGCCAGGCACAGCAGACCAACATGGAGGGACTAGCAGAGCAGACCAACATGGAGGGACTAGCAGAGCAGACCAACATGGAGGGACAGGCCCAGCAGACCAACATGGAGGGACTAGCAGAGCAGACCAACATGGAGGGACAAGCAGAGCAGACCAACATGGAGGGACAGGCCCAGCAGACCAACATGGAGGGACTAGCAGAGCAGACCAACATGGAGGGACAGGCACAGCAGACCAACATGGAGGGACTAGCAGAGCAGACCAACATGGAGGGACTAGCAGAGCAGACCAACATGGAGGGACTAGCAGAGCAGACCAACATGGAGGGACAGGCACAGCAGACCAACATGGAGGGACTAGCAGAGCAGACCAACATGGAGGGACAGGCACAGCAGACCAACATGGAGGGACTAGCAGAGCAGACCAACATGGAGGGACTAGCAGAGCAGACCAACATGGAGGGACAGGCCCAGCAGACCAACATGGAGGGACTAGCAGAGCAGACCAACATGGAGGGACTAGCAGAGCAGACCAACATGGAGGGACAGGCCCAGCAGACCAACATGGAGGGACTAGCAGAGCAGACCAACATGGAGGGACAAGCAGAGCAGACCAACATGGAGGGACAGGCCCAGCAGACCAACATGGAGGGACTAGCAGAGCAGACCAACATGGAGGGACTAGCAGAGCAGACCAACATGGAGGGCCAGGCAGCAGCAGACCAACATGGAGGGACTAGCAGAGCAGACCAACATGGAGGGACTAGCAGAGCAGACCAACATGGAGGGACAGGCCAGCAGACCAACATGGAGGGACTAGCAGAGCAGACCAACATGGAGGGACAAGCAGAGCAGACCAACATGGAGGGACAGGCCCAGCAGACCAACATGGAGGGACTAGCAGAGCAGACCAACATGGAGGGACTAGCAGAGCAGACCAACATGGAGGGACTAGCAGAGCAGACCAACATGGAGGGACTAGCAGAGCAGACCAACATGGAGGGACAGGCCCAGCAGACCAACATGGAGGGACTAGCAGAGCAGACCAACATGGAGGGACTAGCAGAGCAGACCAACATGGAGGGACTAGCAGAGCAGACCAACATGGAGGGACTAGCAGAGCAGACCAACATGGAGGGACTAGCAGAGCAGACCAACATGGAGGGACTAGCAGAGCAGACCAACATGGAGGGACTAGCAGAGCAGACCAACATGGAGGGACAGGCCCAGCAGACCAACATGGAGGGACTAGCAGAGCAGACCAACATGGAGGGACTAGCAGAGCAGACCAACATGGAGGGACTAGCAGAGCAGACCAACATGGAGGGACTAGCAGAGCAGACCAACATGGAGGGACTAGCAGAGCAGACCAACATGGAGGGACAGGCACAGCAGACCAACATGGAGGGACTAGCAGAGCAGACCAACATGGAGGGACTAGCAGAGCAGACCAACATGGAGGGCCAGGCACAGCAGACCAACATGGAGGGACTAGCAGAGCAGACCAACATGGAGGGACTAGCAGAGCAAGACTAGCAGAGCAGACCAACATGGAGGGACTAGCAGAGCAGACCAACATGGAGGGACTAGCAGAGCAGACCAACATGGAGGGACAGGCCCAGCAGACCAACATGGAGGGACTAGCAGAGCAGACCAACATGGAGGGACTAGCAGAGCAGACCAACATGGAGGGACTAGCAGAGCAGACCAACATGGAGGGACTAGCAGAGCAGACCAACATGGAGGGACAGGCCCAGCAGACCAACATGGAGGGACTAGCAGAGCAGACCAACATGGAGGGACTAGCAGAGCAGACCAACATGGAGGGACTAGCAGAGCAGACCAACATGGAGGGACTAGCAGAGCAGACCAACATGGAGGGACTAGCAGAGCAGACCAACATGGAGGGCCAGGCACAGCAGACCAACATGGAGGGACTAGCAGAGCAGACCAACATGGAGGGCCAGGCACAGCAGACCAACATGGAGGGACTAGCAGAGCAGACCAACATGGAGGGACAAGCAGAGCAGACCAACATGGAGGGACAGGCCCAGCAGACCAACATGGAGGGACTAGCAGAGCAGACCAACATGGAGGGACAAGCAGAGCAGACCAACATGGAGGGACTAGCAGAGCAGACCAACATGGAGGGCCAGGCACAGCAGACCAACATGGAGGGACTAGCAGAGCAGACCAACATGGAGGGACTAGCAGAGCAGACCAACATGGAGGGACTAGCAGAGCAGACCAACATGGAGGGACTAGCAGAGCAGACCAACATGGAGGGACTAGCAGAGCAGACCAACATGGAGGGCCAGGCACAGCAGACCAACATGGAGGGACTAGCAGAGCAGACCAACATGGAGGGCCAGGCACAGCAGACCAACGTGGAGGGACTAGCAGAGCAGACCAACATGGAGGGACTAGCAGAGCAGACCAACATGGAGGGACAGGCCCAGCAGACCAACATGGAGGGACTAGCAGAGCAGACCAACATGGAGGGACAAGCAGAGCAGACCAACATGGAGGGACAGGCCCAGCAGACCAACATGGAGGGACTAGCAGAGCAGACCAACATGGAGGGACTAGCAGAGCAGACCAACATGGAGGGCCAGGCACAGCAGACCAACATGGAGGGACTAGCAGAGCAGACCAACATGGAGGGACTAGCAGAGCAGACCAACATGGAGGGACTAGCAGAGCAGACCAACATGGAGGGCCAGGCACAGCAGACCAACATGGAGGGACTAGCAGAGCAGACCAACATGGAGGGCCAGGCACAGCAGACCAACATGGAGGGACTAGCAGAGCAGACCAACATGGAGGGACTAGCAGAGCAGACCAACATGGAGGGACAGGCCCAGCAGACCAACATGGAGGAACTAGCAGAGCAGACCAACATGGAGGGACAAGCAGAGCAGACCAACATGGAGGGACAGGCCCAGCAGACCAACATGGAGGGACTAGCAGAGCAGACCAACATGGAGGGACAAGCAGAGCAGACCAACATGGAGGGACAGGCCCAGCAGACCAACATGGAGGGACTAGCAGAGCAGACCAACATGGAGGGACTAGCAGAGCAGACCAACATGGAGGGCCAGGCACAGCAGACCAACATGGAGGGACTAGCAGAGCAGACCAACATGGAGGGACTAGCAGAGCAGACCAACATGGAGGGACAGGCCCAGCAGACCAACATGGAGGGACTAGCAGAGCAGACCAACATGGAGGGACAAGCAGAGCAGACCAACATGGAGGGACAGGCCCAGCAGACCAACATGGAGGGACTAGCAGAGCAGACCAACATGGAGGGACTAGCAGAGCAGACCAACATGGAGGGACTAGCAGAGCAGACCAACATGGAGGGACTAGTAGAGCAGACCAACATGGAGGGACAGGCCCAGCAGACCAACATGGAGGGACTAGCAGAGCAGACCAACATGGAGGGACTAGCAGAGCAGACCAACATGGAGGGACTAGCAGAGCAGACCAACATGGAGGGACTAGCAGAGCAGACCAACATGGAGGGACTAGCAGAGCAGACCAACATGGAGGGCCAGGCACAGCAGACCAACATGGAGGGACTAGCAGAGCAGACCAACATGGAGGGCCAGGCACAGCAGACCAACATGGAGGGACTAGCAGAGCAGACCAACATGGAGGGCCAGGCCCAGCAGACCAACATGGAGGGACTAGCAGAGCAGACCAACATGGAGGGACAAGCAGAGCAGACCAACATGGAGGGACAGGCCCAGCAGACCAACATGGAGGCACTAGCAGAGCAGACCAACATGGAGGGACTAGCAGAGCAGACCAACATGGAGGGACTAGCAGAGCAGACCAACATGGAGGGACTAGCAGAGCAGACCAACATGGAGGGACTAGCAGAGCAGACCAACATGGAGGGACTAGCAGAGCAGACCAACATGGAGGGACAGGCCCAGCAGACCAACATGGAGGGACTAGCAGAGCAGACCAACATGGAGGGACTAGCAGAGCAGACCAACATGGAGGGACTAGCAGAGCAGACCAACATGGAGGGACTAGCAGAGCAGACCAACATGGAGGGACTAGCAGAGCAGACCAACATGGAGGGCCAGGCACAGCAGACCAACATGGAGGGACTAGCAGAGCAGACCAACATGGAGGGACTAGCAGAGCAGACCAACATGGAGGGACAGGCCCAGCAGACCAACATGGAGGGACTAGCAGAGCAGACCAACATGGAGGGACAAGCAGAGCAGACCAACATGGAGGGACAGGCCCAGCAGACCAACATGGAGGGACTAGCAGAGCAGACCAACATGGAGGGACTAGCAGAGCAGACCAACATGGAGGGACTAGCAGAGCAGACCAACATGGAGGGACTAGTAGAGCAGACCAACATGGAGGGACAGGCCCAGCAGACCAACATGGAGGGACTAGCAGAGCAGACCAACATGGAGGGACTAGCAGAGCAGACCAACATGGAGGGACTAGCAGAGCAGACCAACATGGAGGGACTAGCAGAGCAGACCAACATGGAGGGACTAGCAGAGCAGACCAACATGGAGGGCCAGGCACAGCAGACCAACATGGAGGGACTAGCAGAGCAGACCAACATGGAGGGCCAGGCACAGCAGACCAACATGGAGGGACTAGCAGAGCAGACCAACATGGAGGGCCAGGCCCAGCAGACCAACATGGAGGGACTAGCAGAGCAGACCAACATGGAGGGACAAGCAGAGCAGACCAACATGGAGGGACAGGCCCAGCAGACCAACATGGAGGCACTAGCAGAGCAGACCAACATGGAGGGACTAGCAGAGCAGACCAACATGGAGGGACTAGCAGAGCAGACCAACATGGAGGGACTAGCAGAGCAGACCAACATGGAGGGACTAGCAGAGCAGACCAACATGGAGGGACTAGCAGAGCAGACCAACATGGAGGGACAGGCCCAGCAGACCAACATGGAGGGACTAGCAGAGCAGACCAACATGGAGGGACTAGCAGAGCAGACCAACATGGAGGGACTAGCAGAGCAGACCAACATGGAGGGACTAGCAGAGCAGACCAACATGGAGGGCCAGGCACAGCAGACCAACATGGAGGGACTAGCAGAGCAGACCAACATGGAGGGACTAGCAGAGCAGACCAACATGGAGGGCCAGGCACAGCACACCAACATGGAGGGACTAGCAGAGCAGACCAACATGGAGGGCCAGGCACAGCAGACTAGCAGAGCAGACCAACATGGAGGGACTAGCAGAGCAGACCAACATGGAGGGACTAGCAGAGCAGACCAACATGGAGGGACAGGCCCAGCAGACCAACATGGAGGGACTAGCAGAGCAGACCAACATGGAGGGACTAGCAGAGCAGACCAACATGGAGGGACTAGCAGAGCAGACCAACATGGAGGGACTAGCAGAGCAGACCAACATGGAGGGACAGGCCCAGCAGACCAACATGGAGGGACTAGCAGAGCAGACCAACATGGAGGGACTAGCAGAGCAGACCAACATGGAGGGACTAGCAGAGCAGACCAACATGGAGGGACTAGCAGAGCAGACCAACATGGAGGGACTAGCAGAGCAGACCAACATGGAGGGCCAGGCACAGCAGACCAACATGGAGGGACTAGCAGAGCAGACCAACATGGAGGGCCAGGCACAGCAGACCAACATGGAGGGACTAGCAGAGCAGACCAACATGGAGGGACAGGCCCAGCAGACCAACATGGAGGGACTAGCAGAGCAGACCAACATGGAGGGACTAGCAGAGCAGACCAACATGGAGGGACTAGCAGAGCAGACCAACATGGAGGGACTAGCAGAGCAGAACAACATGGAGGGCCAGGCACAGCAGACCAACATGGAGGGACTAGCAGAGCAGACCAACATGGAGGGACTAGCAGAGCAGACCAACATGGAGGGACAGGCCCAGCAGACCAACATGGAGGGACTAGCAGAGCAGACCAACATGGAGGGACAAGCAGAGCAGACCAACATGGAGGGACAGGCCCAGCAGACCAACATGGAGGGACTAGCAGAGCAGACCAACATGGAGGGACTAGCAGAGCAGACCAACATGGAGGGACTAGCAGAGCAGACCAACATGGAGGGACTAGTAGAGCAGACCAACATGGAGGGACAGGCCCAGCAGACCAACATGGAGGGACTAGCAGAGCAGACCAACATGGAGGGACTAGCAGAGCAGACCAACATGGAGGGACTAGCAGAGCAGACCAACATGGAGGGACTAGCAGAGCAGACCAACATGGAGGGACTAGCAGAGCAGACCAACATGGAGGGCCAGGCACAGCAGACCAACATGGAGGGACTAGCAGAGCAGACCAACATGGAGGGCCAGGCACAGCAGACCAACATGGAGGGACTAGCAGAGCAGACCAACATGGAGGGCCAGGCCCAGCAGACCAACATGGAGGGACTAGCAGAGCAGACCAACATGGAGGGACAAGCAGAGCAGACCAACATGGAGGGACAGGCCCAGCAGACCAACATGGAGGCACTAGCAGAGCAGACCAACATGGAGGGACTAGCAGAGCAGACCAACATGGAGGGACTAGCAGAGCAGACCAACATGGAGGGACTAGCAGAGCAGACCAACATGGAGGGACTAGCAGAGCAGACCAACATGGAGGGACTAGCAGAGCAGACCAACATGGAGGGACAGGCCCAGCAGACCAACATGGAGGGACTAGCAGAGCAGACCAACATGGAGGGACTAGCAGAGCAGACCAACATGGAGGGACTAGCAGAGCAGACCAACATGGAGGGACTAGCAGAGCAGACCAACATGGAGGGACTAGCAGAGCAGACCAACATGGAGGGCCAGGCACAGCAGACCAACATGGAGGGACTAGCAGAGCAGACCAACATGGAGGGACTAGCAGAGCAGACCAACATGGAGGGCCAGGCACAGCACACCAACATGGAGGGACTAGCAGAGCAGACCAACATGGAGGGCCAGGCACAGCAGACTAGCAGAGCAGACCAACATGGAGGGACTAGCAGAGCAGACCAACATGGAGGGACTAGCAGAGCAGACCAACATGGAGGGACAGGCCCAGCAGACCAACATGGAGGGACTAGCAGAGCAGACCAACATGGAGGGACTAGCAGAGCAGACCAACATGGAGGGACTAGCAGAGCAGACCAACATGGAGGGACTAGCAGAGCAGACCAACATGGAGGGACAGGCCCAGCAGACCAACATGGAGGGACTAGCAGAGCAGACCAACATGGAGGGACTAGCAGAGCAGACCAACATGGAGGGACTAGCAGAGCAGACCAACATGGAGGGACTAGCAGAGCAGACCAACATGGAGGGACTAGCAGAGCAGACCAACATGGAGGGCCAGGCACAGCAGACCAACATGGAGGGACTAGCAGAGCAGACCAACATGGAGGGCCAGGCACAGCAGACCAACATGGAGGGACTAGCAGAGCAGACCAACATGGAGGGCCAGGCCCAGCAGACCAACATGGAGGGACTAGCAGAGCAGACCAACATGGAGGGACAAGCAGAGCAGACCAACATGGAGGGACAGGCCCAGCAGACCAACATGGAGGCACTAGCAGAGCAGACCAACATGGAGGGACTAGCAGAGCAGACCAACATGGAGGGACTAGCAGAGCAGACCAACATGGAGGGACTAGCAGAGCAGACCAACATGGAGGGACTAGCAGAGCAGACCAACATGGAGGGACTAGCAGAGCAGACCAACATGGAGGGACAGGCCCAGCAGACCAACATGGAGGGACTAGCAGAGCAGACCAACATGGAGGGACTAGCAGAGCAGACCAACATGGAGGGACTAGCAGAGCAGACCAACATGGAGGGACTAGCAGAGCAGACCAACATGGAGGGACTAGCAGAGCAGACCAACATGGAGGGCCAGGCACAGCAGACCAACATGGAGGGACTAGCAGAGCAGACCAACATGGAGGGACTAGCAGAGCAGACCAACATGGAGGGCCAGGCACAGCACACCAACATGGAGGGACTAGCAGAGCAGACCAACATGGAGGGACTAGCAGAGCAGACTAGCAGAGCAGACCAACATGGAGGGACTAGCAGAGCAGACCAACATGGAGGGACTAGCAGAGCAGACCAACATGGAGGGACTAGCAGAGCAGACCAACATGGAGGGACTAGCAGAGCAGACCAACATGGAGGGCCAGGCACAGCAGACCAACATGGAGGGACTAGCAGAGCAGACCAACATGGAGGGACAGGCCCAGCAGACCAACATGGAGGGACTAGCAGAGCAGACCAACATGGAGGGACAAGCAGAGCAGACCAACATGGTGGGACAGGCCCAGCAGACCAACATGGAGGGACTAGCAGAGCAGACCAACATGGAGGGACTAGCAGAGCAGACCAACATGGAGGGCCAGGCACAGCAGACCAACATGGAGGGACTAGCAGAGCAGACCAACATGGAGGGACTAGCAGAGCAGACCAACATGGAGGGACTAGCAGAGCAGACCAACATGGAGGGCCAGGCACAGCAGACCAACATGGAGGGACTAGCAGAGCAGACCAACATGGAGGGCCAGGCACAGCAGACCAACGTGGAGGGACTAGCAGAGCAGACCAACATGGAGGGACTAGCAGAGCAGACCAACATGGAGGGACAGGCCCAGCAGACCAACATGGAGGGACTAGCAGAGCAGACCAACATGGAGGGACAAGCAGAGCAGACCAACATGGAGGGACAGGCCCAGCAGACCAACATGGAGGGACTAGCAGAGCAGACCAACATGGAGGGACTAGCAGAGCAGACCAACATGGAGGGCCAGGCACAGCAGACCAACATGGAGGGACTAGCAGAGCAGACCAACATGGAGGGACTAGCAGAGCAGACCAACATGGAGGGACTAGCAGAGCATACCAACATGGAGGGCCAGGCACAGCAGACCAACATGGAGGGACTAGCAGAGCAGACCAACATGGAGGGCCAGGCACAGCAGACCAACATGGAGGGACTAGCAGAGCAGACCAACATGGAGGGACTAGCAGAGCAGACCAACATGGAGGGACAGGCCCAGCAGACCAACATGGAGGGACTAGCAGAGCAGACCAACATGGAGGGACAAGCAGAGCAGACCAACATGGAGGGACAGGCCCAGCAGACCAACATGGAGGGACTAGCAGAGCAGACCAACATGGAGGGACTAGCAGAGCAGACCAACATGGAGGGACAGGCCCAGCAGACCAACATGGAGGGACTAGCAGAGCAGACCAACATGGAGGGACTAGCAGAGCAGACCAACATGGAGGGACTAGCAGAGCAGACCAACATGGAGGGACTAGCAGAGCAGACCAACATGGAGGGACTAGCAGAGCAGACCAACATGGAGGGACTAGCAGAGCAGACCAACATGGAGGGACTAGCAGAGCAGACCAACATGGAGGGCCAGGCACAGCAGACCAACATGGAGGGACTAGCAGAGCAGACCAACATGGAGGGACAGGCCCAGCAGACCAACATGGAGGGACTAGCAGAGCAGACCAACATGGAGGGACTAGCAGAGCAGACCAACATGGAGGGACTAGCAGAGCAGACCAACATGGAGGGACTAGCAGAGCAGACCAACATGGAGGGCCAGGCACAGCAGACCAACATGGAGGGACTAGCAGAGCAGACCAACATGGAGGGACAGGCCCAGCAGACCAACATGGAGGGACTAGCAGAGCAGACCAACATGGAGGGACAAGCAGAGCAGACCAACATGGTGGGACAGGCCCAGCAGACCAACATGGAGGGACTAGCAGAGCAGACCAACATGGAGGGACTAGCAGAGCAGACCAACATGGAGGGCCAGGCACAGCAGACCAACATGGAGGGACTAGCAGAGCAGACCAACATGGAGGGACTAGCAGAGCAGACCAACATGGAGGGACTAGCAGAGCAGACCAACATGGAGGGCCAGGCACAGCAGACCAACATGGAGGGACTAGCAGAGCAGACCAACATGGAGGGCCAGGCACAGCAGACCAACGTGGAGGGACTAGCAGAGCAGACCAACATGGAGGGACTAGCAGAGCAGACCAACATGGAGGGACAGGCCCAGCAGACCAACATGGAGGGACTAGCAGAGCAGACCAACATGGAGGGACAAGCAGAGCAGACCAACATGGAGGGACAGGCCCAGCAGACCAACATGGAGGGACTAGCAGAGCAGACCAACATGGAGGGACTAGCAGAGCAGACCAACATGGAGGGCCAGGCACAGCAGACCAACATGGAGGGACTAGCAGAGCAGACCAACATGGAGGGACTAGCAGAGCAGACCAACATGGAGGGACTAGCAGAGCATACCAACATGGAGGGCCAGGCACAGCAGACCAACATGGAGGGACTAGCAGAGCAGACCAACATGGAGGGCCAGGCACAGCAGACCAACATGGAGGGACTAGCAGAGCAGACCAACATGGAGGGACTAGCAGAGCAGACCAACATGGAGGGACAGGCCCAGCAGACCAACATGGAGGGACTAGCAGAGCAGACCAACATGGAGGGACAAGCAGAGCAGACCAACATGGAGGGACAGGCCCAGCAGACCAACATGGAGGGACTAGCAGAGCAGACCAACATGGAGGGACTAGCAGAGCAGACCAACATGGAGGGACAGGCCCAGCAGACCAACATGGAGGGACTAGCAGAGCAGACCAACATGGAGGGACTAGCAGAGCAGACCAACATGGAGGGACTAGCAGAGCAGACCAACATGGAGGGACTAGCAGAGCAGACCAACATGGAGGGACTAGCAGAGCAGACCAACATGGAGGGCCAGGCACAGCAGACCAACATGGAGGGACTAGCAGAGCAGACCAACATGGAGGGACTAGCAGAGCAGACCAACATGGAGGGCCAGGCACAGCACACCAACATGGAGGGACTAGCAGAGCAGACCAACATGGAGGGCCAGGCACAGCAGACTAGCAGAGCAGACCAACATGGAGGGACTAGCAGAGCAGACCAACATGGAGGGACTAGCAGAGCAGACCAACATGGAGGGACAGGCCCAGCAGACCAACATGGAGGGACTAGCAGAGCAGACCAACATGGAGGGACTAGCAGAGCAGACCAACATGGAGGGACTAGCAGAGCAGACCAACATGGAGGGACTAGCAGAGCAGACCAACATGGAGGGACAGGCCCAGCAGACCAACATGGAGGGACTAGCAGAGCAGACCAACATGGAGGGACTAGCAGAGCAGACCAACATGGAGGGACTAGCAGAGCAGACCAACATGGAGGGACTAGCAGAGCAGACCAACATGGAGGGACTAGCAGAGCAGACCAACATGGAGGGCCAGGCACAGCAGACCAACATGGAGGGACTAGCAGAGCAGACCAACATGGAGGGCCAGGCACAGCAGACCAACATGGAGGGACTAGCAGAGCAGACCAACATGGAGGGCCAGGCCCAGCAGACCAACATGGAGGGACTAGCAGAGCAGACCAACATGGAGGGACAAGCAGAGCAGACCAACATGGAGGGACAGGCCCAGCAGACCAACATGGAGGCACTAGCAGAGCAGACCAACATGGAGGGACTAGCAGAGCAGACCAACATGGAGGGACTAGCAGAGCAGACCAACATGGAGGGACTAGCAGAGCAGACCAACATGGAGGGACTAGCAGAGCAGACCAACATGGAGGGACTAGCAGAGCAGACCAACATGGAGGGACAGGCCCAGCAGACCAACATGGAGGGACTAGCAGAGCAGACCAACATGGAGGGACTAGCAGAGCAGACCAACATGGAGGGACTAGCAGAGCAGACCAACATGGAGGGACTAGCAGAGCAGACCAACATGGAGGGACTAGCAGAGCAGACCAACATGGAGGGCCAGGCACAGCAGACCAACATGGAGGGACTAGCAGAGCAGACCAACATGGAGGGACTAGCAGAGCAGACCAACATGGAGGGCCAGGCACAGCACACCAACATGGAGGGACTAGCAGAGCAGACCAACATGGAGGGACTAGCAGAGCAGACTAGCAGAGCAGACCAACATGGAGGGACTAGCAGAGCAGACCAACATGGAGGGACTAGCAGAGCAGACCAACATGGAGGGACTAGCAGAGCAGACCAACATGGAGGGACTAGCAGAGCAGACCAACATGGAGGGCCAGGCACAGCAGACCAACATGGAGGGACTAGCAGAGCAGACCAACATGGAGGGACAGGCCCAGCAGACCAACATGGAGGGACTAGCAGAGCAGACCAACATGGAGGGACAAGCAGAGCAGACCAACATGGTGGGACAGGCCCAGCAGACCAACATGGAGGGACTAGCAGAGCAGACCAACATGGAGGGACTAGCAGAGCAGACCAACATGGAGGGCCAGGCACAGCAGACCAACATGGAGGGACTAGCAGAGCAGACCAACATGGAGGGACTAGCAGAGCAGACCAACATGGAGGGACTAGCAGAGCAGACCAACATGGAGGGCCAGGCACAGCAGACCAACATGGAGGGACTAGCAGAGCAGACCAACATGGAGGGCCAGGCACAGCAGACCAACGTGGAGGGACTAGCAGAGCAGACCAACATGGAGGGACTAGCAGAGCAGACCAACATGGAGGGACAGGCCCAGCAGACCAACATGGAGGGACTAGCAGAGCAGACCAACATGGAGGGACAAGCAGAGCAGACCAACATGGAGGGACAGGCCCAGCAGACCAACATGGAGGGACTAGCAGAGCAGACCAACATGGAGGGACTAGCAGAGCAGACCAACATGGAGGGCCAGGCACAGCAGACCAACATGGAGGGACTAGCAGAGCAGACCAACATGGAGGGACTAGCAGAGCAGACCAACATGGAGGGACTAGCAGAGCATACCAACATGGAGGGCCAGGCACAGCAGACCAACATGGAGGGACTAGCAGAGCAGACCAACATGGAGGGCCAGGCACAGCAGACCAACATGGAGGGACTAGCAGAGCAGACCAACATGGAGGGACTAGCAGAGCAGACCAACATGGAGGGACAGGCCCAGCAGACCAACATGGAGGGACTAGCAGAGCAGACCAACATGGAGGGACAAGCAGAGCAGACCAACATGGAGGGACAGGCCCAGCAGACCAACATGGAGGGACTAGCAGAGCAGACCAACATGGAGGGACTAGCAGAGCAGACCAACATGGAGGGCCAGGCACAGCAGACCAACATGGAGGGACTAGCAGAGCAGACCAACATGGAGGGACAGGCCCAGCAGACCAACATGGAGGGACTAGCAGAGCAGACCAACATGGAGGGACTAGCAGAGCAGACCAACATGGAGGGACTAGCAGAGCAGACCAACATGGAGGGCCAGGCACAGCAGACCAACATGGAGGGACTAGCAGAGCAGACCAACATGGAGGGCCAGGCACAGCAGACCAACGTGGAGGGACTAGCAGAGCAGACCAACATGGAGGGACTAGCAGAGCAGACCAACATGGAGGGACAGGCCCAGCAGACCAACATGGAGGGACTAGCAGAGCAGACCAACATGGAGGGACAAGCAGAGCAGACCAACATGGAGGGACAGGCCCAGCAGACCAACATGGAGGGACTAGCAGAGCAGACCAACATGGAGGGACTAGCAGAGCAGACCAACATGGAGGGCCAGGCACAGCAGACCAACATGGAGGGACTAGCAGAGCAGACCAACATGGAGGGACTAGCAGAGCAGACCAACATGGAGGGACTAGCAGAGCAGACCAACATGGAGGGCCAGGCACAGCAGACCAACATGGAGGGACTAGCAGAGCAGACCAACATGGAGGGCCAGGCACAGCAGACCAACATGGAGGGACTAGCAGAGCAGACCAACATGGAGGGACAGGCACAGCAGACCAACATGGAGGGACTAGCAGAGCAGACCAACATGGAGGGACTAGCAGAGCAGACCAACATGGAGGGACTAGCAGAGCAGACCAACATGGAGGGACTAGCAGAGCAGAACAACATGGAGGGCCAGGCACAGCAGACCAACATGGAGGGACTAGCAGAGCAGACCAACATGGAGGGACTAGCAGAGCAGACTAGCAGAGCAGACCAACATGGAGGGACTAGCAGAGCAGACCAACATGGAGGGACTAGCAGAGCAGACCAACATGGAGGGACTAGCAGAGCAGACCAACATGGAGGGACTAGCAGAGCAGACCAACATGGAGGGCCAGGCACAGCAGACCAACATGGAGGGACTAGCAGAGCAGACCAACATGGAGGGACAAGCAGAGCAGACCAACATGGAGGGACAGGCCCAGCAGACCAACATGGAGGGACTAGCAGAGCAGACCAACACGGAGGGACTAGCAGAGCAGACCAACATGGAGGGCCAGGCACAGCAGACCAACATGGAGGGACTAGCAGAGCAGACCAACATGGAGGGACTAGCAGAGCAGACCAACATGGAGGGACTAGCAGAGCAGACCAACATGGAGGGACTAGCAGAGCAGACCAACATGGAGGGACAGGCCCAGCAGACCAACATGGAGGGACTAGCAGAGCAGACCAACATGGAGGGACAAGCAGAGCAGACCAACATGGGAGGACAGGCCAGCAGACCAACATGGAGGGACTAGCAGAGCAGACCAACATGGAGGGACAAGCAGAGCAGACCAACATGGAGGGACTAGCAGAGCAGACCAACATGGAGGGCCAGGCACAGCAGACCAACATGGAGGGGACTAGCAGAGCAGACCAACATGGAGGGGACTAGCAGAGCAGACCAACATGGAGGGACTAGCAGAGCAGACCAACATGGAGGGACTAGCAGAGCAGACCAACATGGAGGGACAGGCACAGCAGACCAACATGGAGGGACTAGCAGAGCAGACCAACATGGAGGGACTAGGCAGAGCAGACCAACATGGAGGGACTAGCAGAGCAGACCAACATGGAGGGACAGGCCCAGCAGGACCAACATGGAGGGACTAGCAGAGCAGACCAACATGGAGGGACTAGCAGAGCAGACCCAACATGGAGGGACTAGCAGAGCAGACCAACATGGAGGGACTAGCAGAGCAGACCAACATGGAGGGACTAGCAGAGCAGGACCAACATGGAGGGACTAGCAGAAGCAGACCAACATGGAGGGACAGGCCCAGCAGACCAACATGGAGGGACTAGCAGAGCAGACCAACATGGAGGGACTAGCAGAGCAGACCAACATGGAGGGGACTAGCAGAGCAGACCAACATGGAGGGACTAGGACCAACATGGAGGGACTAGCAGAGCAGACCAACATGGAGGGCCAGGCACAGCAGACCAACATGGAGGGACTAGCAGAGCAGACCAACATGGAGGGACTAGCAGAGCAGACCAACATGGAGGGCCAGGCACAGCACACCAACATGGAGGGACTAGCAGAGCAGACCAACATGGAGGGCCAGGCACAGCAGACTAGCAGAGCAGACCAACATGGAGGGACTAGCAGAGCAGACCAACATGGAGGGACTAGCAGAGCAGACCAACATGGAGGGACAGGCCCAGCAGACCAACATGGAGGGACTAGCAGAGCAGACCAACATGGAGGGACTAGCAGAGCAGACCAACATGGAGGGACTAGCAGAGCAGACCAACATGGAGGGACTAGCAGAGCAGACCAACATGGAGGGACAGGCCCAGCAGACCAACATGGAGGGACTAGCAGAGCAGACCAACATGGAGGGACTAGCAGAGCAGACCAACATGGAGGGACTAGCAGAGCAGACCAACATGGAGGGACTAGCAGAGCAGACCAACATGGAGGGACTAGCAGAGCAGACCAACATGGAGGGCCAGGCACAGCAGACCAACATGGAGGGACTAGCAGAGCAGACCAACATGGAGGGCCAGGCACAGCAGACCAACATGGAGGGACTAGCAGAGCAGACCAACATGGAGGGCCAGGCCCAGCAGACCAACATGGAGGGACTAGCAGAGCAGACCAACATGGAGGGACAAGCAGAGCAGACCAACATGGAGGGACAGGCCCAGCAGACCAACATGGAGGCACTAGCAGAGCAGACCAACATGGAGGGACTAGCAGAGCAGACCAACATGGAGGGACTAGCAGAGCAGACCAACATGGAGGGACTAGCAGAGCAGACCAACATGGAGGGACTAGCAGAGCAGACCAACATGGAGGGACTAGCAGAGCAGACCAACATGGAGGGACAGGCCCAGCAGACCAACATGGAGGGACTAGCAGAGCAGACCAACATGGAGGGACTAGCAGAGCAGACCAACATGGAGGGACTAGCAGAGCAGACCAACATGGAGGGACTAGCAGAGCAGACCAACATGGAGGGACTAGCAGAGCAGACCAACATGGAGGGCCAGGCACAGCAGACCAACATGGAGGGACTAGCAGAGCAGACCAACATGGAGGGACTAGCAGAGCAGACCAACATGGAGGGCCAGGCACAGCACACCAACATGGAGGGACTAGCAGAGCAGACCAACATGGAGGGACTAGCAGAGCAGACTAGCAGAGCAGACCAACATGGAGGGACTAGCAGAGCAGACCAACATGGAGGGACTAGCAGAGCAGACCAACATGGAGGGACTAGCAGAGCAGACCAACATGGAGGGACTAGCAGAGCAGACCAACATGGAGGGCCAGGCACAGCAGACCAACATGGAGGGACTAGCAGAGCAGACCAACATGGAGGGACAGGCCCAGCAGACCAACATGGAGGGACTAGCAGAGCAGACCAACATGGAGGGACAAGCAGAGCAGACCAACATGGTGGGACAGGCCCAGCAGACCAACATGGAGGGACTAGCAGAGCAGACCAACATGGAGGGACTAGCAGAGCAGACCAACATGGAGGGCCAGGCACAGCAGACCAACATGGAGGGACTAGCAGAGCAGACCAACATGGAGGGACTAGCAGAGCAGACCAACATGGAGGGACTAGCAGAGCAGACCAACATGGAGGGCCAGGCACAGCAGACCAACATGGAGGGACTAGCAGAGCAGACCAACATGGAGGGCCAGGCACAGCAGACCAACGTGGAGGGACTAGCAGAGCAGACCAACATGGAGGGACTAGCAGAGCAGACCAACATGGAGGGACAGGCCCAGCAGACCAACATGGAGGGACTAGCAGAGCAGACCAACATGGAGGGACAAGCAGAGCAGACCAACATGGAGGGACAGGCCCAGCAGACCAACATGGAGGGACTAGCAGAGCAGACCAACATGGAGGGACTAGCAGAGCAGACCAACATGGAGGGCCAGGCACAGCAGACCAACATGGAGGGACTAGCAGAGCAGACCAACATGGAGGGACTAGCAGAGCAGACCAACATGGAGGGACTAGCAGAGCATACCAACATGGAGGGCCAGGCACAGCAGACCAACATGGAGGGACTAGCAGAGCAGACCAACATGGAGGGCCAGGCACAGCAGACCAACATGGAGGGACTAGCAGAGCAGACCAACATGGAGGGACTAGCAGAGCAGACCAACATGGAGGGACAGGCCCAGCAGACCAACATGGAGGGACTAGCAGAGCAGACCAACATGGAGGGACAAGCAGAGCAGACCAACATGGAGGGACAGGCCCAGCAGACCAACATGGAGGGACTAGCAGAGCAGACCAACATGGAGGGACTAGCAGAGCAGACCAACATGGAGGGCCAGGCACAGCAGACCAACATGGAGGGACTAGCAGAGCAGACCAACATGGAGGGACAGGCCCAGCAGACCAACATGGAGGGACTAGCAGAGCAGACCAACATGGAGGGACTAGCAGAGCAGACCAACATGGAGGGACTAGCAGAGCAGACCAACATGGAGGGCCAGGCACAGCAGACCAACATGGAGGGACTAGCAGAGCAGACCAACATGGAGGGCCAGGCACAGCAGACCAACGTGGAGGGACTAGCAGAGCAGACCAACATGGAGGGACTAGCAGAGCAGACCAACATGGAGGGACAGGCCCAGCAGACCAACATGGAGGGACTAGCAGAGCAGACCAACATGGAGGGACAAGCAGAGCAGACCAACATGGAGGGACAGGCCCAGCAGACCAACATGGAGGGACTAGCAGAGCAGACCAACATGGAGGGACTAGCAGAGCAGACCAACATGGAGGGCCAGGCACAGCAGACCAACATGGAGGGACTAGCAGAGCAGACCAACATGGAGGGACTAGCAGAGCAGACCAACATGGAGGGACTAGCAGAGCAGACCAACATGGAGGGCCAGGCACAGCAGACCAACATGGAGGGACTAGCAGAGCAGACCAACATGGAGGGCCAGGCACAGCAGACCAACATGGAGGGACTAGCAGAGCAGACCAACATGGAGGGACAGGCCCAGCAGACCAACATGGAGGGACTAGCAGAGCAGACCAACATGGAGGGACTAGCAGAGCAGACCAACATGGAGGGACTAGCAGAGCAGACCAACATGGAGGGACTAGCAGAGCAGAACAACATGGAGGGCCAGGCACAGCAGACCAACATGGAGGGACTAGCAGAGCAGACCAACATGGAGGGACTAGCAGAGCAGACTAGCAGAGCAGACCAACATGGAGGGACTAGCAGAGCAGACCAACATGGAGGGACTAGCAGAGCAGACCAACATGGAGGGACTAGCAGAGCAGACCAACATGGAGGGACTAGCAGAGCAGACCAACATGGAGGGCCAGGCACAGCAGACCAACATGGAGGGACTAGCAGAGCAGACCAACATGGAGGGACAAGCAGAGCAGACCAACATGGAGGGACAGGCCCAGCAGACCAACATGGAGGGACTAGCAGAGCAGACCAACACGGAGGGACTAGCAGAGCAGACCAACATGGAGGGCCAGGCACAGCAGACCAACATGGAGGGACTAGCAGAGCAGACCAACATGGAGGGACTAGCAGAGCAGACCAACATGGAGGGACTAGCAGAGCAGACCAACATGGAGGGACTAGCAGAGCAGACCAACATGGAGGGACAGGCCCAGCAGACCAACATGGAGGGACTAGCAGAGCAGACCAACATGGAGGGACAAGCAGAGCAGACCAACATGGAGGGACAGGCCCAGCAGACCAACATGGAGGGACTAGCAGAGCAGACCAACATGGAGGGACAAGCAGAGCAGACCAACATGGAGGGACTAGCAGAGCAGACCAACATGGAGGGCCAGCACAGCAGACCAACATGGAGGGACTAGCAGAGCAGACCAACATGGAGGGACTAGCAGAGCAGACCAACATGGAGGGACTAGCAGAGCAGACCAACATGGAGGGACTAGCAGAGCAGACCAACATGGAGGGCCAGGCACAGCAGACCAACATGGAGGGACTAGCAGAGCAGACCAACATGGAGGGCCAGGCACAGCAGACCAACGTGGAGGGACTAGCAGAGCAGACCAACATGGAGGGACTAGCAGAGCAGACCAACATGGAGGGACAGGCCCAGCAGACCAACATGGAGGGACTAGCAGAGCAGACCAACATGGAGGGACAAGCAGAGCAGACCAACATGGAGGGACAGGCCCAGCAGACCAACATGGAGGGACTAGCAGAGCAGACCAACATGGAGGGACTAGCAGAGCAGACCAACATGGAGGGCCAGGCACAGCAGACCAACATGGAGGGACTAGCAGAGCAGACCAACATGGAGGGACTAGCAGAGCAGACCAACATGGAGGGACTAGCAGAGCAGACCAACATGGAGGGCCAGGCACAGCAGACCAACATGGAGGGACTAGCAGAGCAGACCAACATGGAGGGCCAGGCACAGCAGACCAACATGGAGGGACTAGCAGAGCAGACCAACATGGAGGGACTAGCAGAGCAGACCAACATGTAGGGACAGGCCCAGCAGACCAACATGGAGGGACTAGCAGAGCAGACCAACATGGAGGGACAAGCAGAGCAGACCAACATGGAGGGACAGGCCCAGCAGACCAACATGGAGGGACTAGCAGAGCAGACCAACATGGAGGGACAAGCAGAGCAGACCAACATGGAGGGACAGGCCCAGCAGACCAACATGGAGGGACTAGCAGAGCAGACCAACATGGAGGGACTAGCAGAGCAGACCAACATGGAGGGCCAGGCACAGCAGACCAACATGGAGGGACTAGCAGAGCAGACCAACATGGAGGGACTAGCAGAGCAGACCAACATGGAGGGACAGGCCCAGCAGACCAACATGGAGGGACTAGCAGAGCAGACCAACATGGAGGGACAAGCAGAGCAGACCAACATGGAGGGACAGGCCCAGCAGACCAACATGGAGGGACTAGCAGAGCAGACCAACATGGAGGGACTAGCAGAGCAGACCAACATGGAGGGACTAGCAGAGCAGACCAACATGGAGGGACTAGTAGAGCAGACCAACATGGAGGGACAGGCCCAGCAGACCAACATGGAGGGACTAGCAGAGCAGACCAACATGGAGGGACTAGCAGAGCAGACCAACATGGAGGGACTAGCAGAGCAGACCAACATGGAGGGACTAGCAGAGCAGACCAACATGGAGGGACTAGCAGAGCAGACCAACATGGAGGGCCAGGCACAGCAGACCAACATGGAGGGACTAGCAGAGCAGACCAACATGGAGGGCCAGGCACAGCAGACCAACATGGAGGGACTAGCAGAGCAGACCAACATGGAGGGCCAGGCCCAGCAGACCAACATGGAGGGACTAGCAGAGCAGACCAACATGGAGGGACAAGCAGAGCAGACCAACATGGAGGGACAGGCCCAGCAGACCAACATGGAGGCACTAGCAGAGCAGACCAACATGGAGGGACTAGCAGAGCAGACCAACATGGAGGGACTAGCAGAGCAGACCAACATGGAGGGACTAGCAGAGCAGACCAACATGGAGGGACTAGCAGAGCAGACCAACATGGAGGGACTAGCAGAGCAGACCAACATGGAGGGACAGGCCCAGCAGACCAACATGGAGGGACTAGCAGAGCAGACCAACATGGAGGGACTAGCAGAGCAGACCAACATGGAGGGACTAGCAGAGCAGACCAACATGGAGGGACTAGCAGAGCAGACCAACATGGAGGGCCAGGCACAGCAGACCAACATGGAGGGACTAGCAGAGCAGACCAACATGGAGGGCCAGGCACAGCAGACCAACGTGGAGGGACTAGCAGAGCAGACCAACATGGAGGGACTAGCAGAGCAGACCAACATGGAGGGACAGGCCCAGCAGACCAACATGGAGGGACTAGCAGAGCAGACCAACATGGAGGGACAAGCAGAGCAGACCAACATGGAGGGACAGGCCCAGCAGACCAACATGGAGGGACTAGCAGAGCAGACCAACATGGAGGGACTAGCAGAGCAGACCAACATGGAGGGCCAGGCACAGCAGACCAACATGGAGGGACTAGCAGAGCAGACCAACATGGAGGGACTAGCAGAGCAGACCAACATGGAGGGACTAGCAGAGCAGACCAACATGGAGGGCCAGGCACAGCAGACCAACATGGAGGGACTAGCAGAGCAGACCAACATGGAGGGCCAGGCACAGCAGACCAACATGGAGGGACTAGCAGAGCAGACCAACATGGAGGGACAGGCCCAGCAGACCAACATGGAGGGACTAGCAGAGCAGACCAACATGGAGGGACTAGCAGAGCAGACCAACATGGAGGGACTAGCAGAGCAGACCAACATGGAGGGACTAGCAGAGCAGAACAACATGGAGGGCCAGGCACAGCAGACCAACATGGAGGGACTAGCAGAGCAGACCAACATGGAGGGACTAGCAGAGCAGACTAGCAGAGCAGACCAACATGGAGGGACTAGCAGAGCAGACCAACATGGAGGGACTAGCAGAGCAGACCAACATGGAGGGACTAGCAGAGCAGACCAACATGGAGGGACTAGCAGAGCAGACCAACATGGAGGGCCAGGCACAGCAGACCAACATGGAGGGACTAGCAGAGCAGACCAACATGGAGGGACAAGCAGAGCAGACCAACATGGAGGGACAGGCCCAGCAGACCAACATGGAGGGACTAGCAGAGCAGACCAACACGGAGGGACTAGCAGAGCAGACCAACATGGAGGGCCAGGCACAGCAGACCAACATGGAGGGACTAGCAGAGCAGACCAACATGGAGGGACTAGCAGAGCAGACCAACATGGAGGGACAAGCAGAGCAGACCAACATGGAGGGACTAGCAGAGCAGACCAACATGGAGGGACTAGCAGAGCAGACCAACATGGAGGGACTAGCAGAGCAGACCAACATGGAGGGACTAGCAGAGCAGACCAACATGGAGGGACTAGCAGAGCAGACCAACATGGAGGGACTAGCAGAGCAGACCAACATGGAGGGCCAGGCACAGCAGACCAACATGGAGGGACTAGCAGAGCAGACCAACATGGAGGGCCAGGCACAGCAGACCAACGTGGAGGGACTAGCAGAGCAGACCAACATGGAGGGACTAGCAGAGCAGACCAACATGGAGGGACAGGCCCAGCAGACCAACATGGAGGGACTAGCAGAGCAGACCAACATGGAGGGACAAGCAGAGCAGACCAACATGGAGGGACAGGCCCAGCAGACCAACATGGAGGGACTAGCAGAGCAGACCAACATGGAGGGACTAGCAGAGCAGACCAACATGGAGGGCCAGGCACAGCAGACCAACATGGAGGGACTAGCAGAGCAGACCAACATGGAGGGACTAGCAGAGCAGACCAACATGGAGGGACTAGCAGAGCAGACCAACATGGAGGGCCAGGCACAGCAGACCAACATGGAGGGACTAGCAGAGCAGACCAACATGGAGGGCCAGGCACAGCAGACCAACATGGAGGGACTAGCAGAGCAGACCAACATGGAGGGACAGGCCCAGCAGACCAACATGGAGGGACTAGCAGAGCAGACCAACATGGAGGGACTAGCAGAGCAGACCAACATGGAGGGACTAGCAGAGCAGACCAACATGGAGGGACTAGCAGAGCAGAACAACATGGAGGGCCAGGCACAGCAGACCAACATGGAGGGACTAGCAGAGCAGACCAACATGGAGGGACTAGCAGAGCAGACCAACATGGAGGGCCAGGCACAGCAGACCAACATGGAGGGACTAGCAGAGCAGACCAACATGGAGGGCCAGGCACAGCAGACCAACATGGAGGGACTAGCAGAGCAGACCAACATGGAGGGCCAGGCCCAGCAGACCAACATGGAGGGACTAGCAGAGCAGACCAACATGGAGGGACAAGCAGAGCAGACCAACATGGAGGGACAGGCCCAGCAGACCAACATGGAGGCACTAGCAGAGCAGACCAACATGGAGGGACTAGCAGAGCAGACCAACATGGAGGGACTAGCAGAGCAGACCAACATGGAGGGACTAGCAGAGCAGACCAACATGGAGGGACTAGCAGAGCAGACCAACATGGAGGGACTAGCAGAGCAGACCAACATGGAGGGACAGGCCCAGCAGACCAACATGGAGGGACTAGCAGAGCAGACCAACATGGAGGGACTAGCAGAGCAGACCAACATGGAGGGACTAGCAGAGCAGACCAACATGGAGGGCCAGGCACAGCAGACCAACATGGAGGGACTAGCAGAGCAGACCAACATGGAGGGCCAGGCACAGCAGACCAACGTGGAGGGACTAGCAGAGCAGACCAACATGGAGGGACTAGCAGAGCAGACCAACATGGAGGGACAGGCCCAGCAGACCAACATGGAGGGACTAGCAGAGCAGACCAACATGGAGGGACAAGCAGAGCAGACCAACATGGAGGGACAGGCCCAGCAGACCAACATGGAGGGACTAGCAGAGCAGACCAACATGGAGGGACTAGCAGAGCAGACCAACATGGAGGGCCAGGCACAGCAGACCAACATGGAGGGACTAGCAGAGCAGACCAACATGGAGGGACTAGCAGAGCAGACCAACATGGAGGGACTAGCAGAGCAGACCAACATGGAGGGACTAGCAGAGCAGACCAACATGGAGGGCCAGGCACAGCAGACCAACATGGAGGGACTAGCAGAGCAGACCAACATGGAGGGACAAGCAGAGCAGACCAACATGGAGGGACAGGCCCAGCAGACCAACATGGAGGGACTAGCAGAGCAGACCAACACGGAGGGACTAGCAGAGCAGACCAACATGGAGGGCCAGGCACAGCAGACCAACATGGAGGGACTAGCAGAGCAGACCAACATGGAGGGACTAGCAGAGCAGACCAACATGGAGGGACTAGCAGAGCAGACCAACATGGAGGGACTAGCAGAGCAGACCAACATGGAGGGACAGGCCCAGCAGACCAACATGGAGGGACTAGCAGAGCAGACCAACATGGAGGGACAAGCAGAGCAGACCAACATGGAGGGACAGGCCCAGCAGACCAACATGGAGGGACTAGCAGAGCAGACCAACATGGAGGGACAAGCAGAGCAGACCAACATGGAGGGACTAGCAGAGCAGACCAACATGGAGGGCCAGGCACAGCAGACCAACATGGAGGGACTAGCAGAGCAGACCAACATGGAGGGACTAGCAGAGCAGACCAACATGGAGGGACTAGCAGAGCAGACCAACATGGAGGGACTAGCAGAGCAGACCAACATGGAGGGACTAGCAGAGCAGACCAACATGGAGGGCCAGGCACAGCAGACCAACATGGAGGGACTAGCAGAGCAGACCAACATGGAGGGCCAGGCACAGCAGACCAACGTGGAGGGACTAGCAGAGCAGACCAACATGGAGGGACTAGCAGAGCAGACCAACATGGAGGGACAGGCCCAGCAGACCAACATGGAGGGACTAGCAGAGCAGACCAACATGGAGGGACAAGCAGCAGAGCAGACCAACATGGAGGGACAGGCCCAGCAGACCAACATGGAGGGACTAGCAGAGCAGACCAACATGGAGGGACTAGCAGAGCAGACCAACATGGAGGGCCAGGCACAGCAGACCAACATGGAGGGACTAGCAGAGCAGACCAACATGGAGGGACTAGCAGAGCAGACCAACATGGAGGGACTAGCAGAGCAGACCAACATGGAGGGCCAGGCACAGCAGACCAACATGGAGGGACTAGCAGAGCAGACCAACATGGAGGGCCAGGCACAGCAGACCAACATGGAGGGACTAGCAGAGCAGACCAACATGGAGGGACTAGCAGAGCAGACCAACATGGAGGGACAGGCCCAGCAGACCAACATGGAGGGACTAGCAGAGGCAGACCAACATGGAGGGACAAGCAGAGCAGACCAACATGGAGGGACAGGCCCAGCAGACCAACATGGAGGGACTGCAGAGCAGACCAACATGGAGGGACAAGCAGAGCAGACCAACATGGAGGGACAGGCCCAGCAGACCAACATGGAGGGACTAGCAGAGCAGACCAACATGGAGGGCCAGGCACAGCAGACCAACATGGAGGGGACTAGCAGAGCAGACCAACATGGAGGGACTAGCAGAGCAGACCAACATGGAGGGGACAGGCCCAGCAGACCAACATGGAGGGACTAGCAGAGCAGACCAACATGGAGGGACAAGCAGAGCAGACCAACATGAGGGACAGGCCCAGCAGACCAACATGGAGGGACTAGCAGAGCAGACCAACATGGAGGGACTAGCAGAGCAGACCAACATGGGAGGGACTAGCAGAGCAGACCAACATGGAGGGACTAGTAGAGCAGACCAACATGGAGGGACAGGCCCAGCAGACCAACATGGAGGGACTAGCAGAGCAGACCAACATGGAGGGACTAGCAGAGCAGACCAAC